>NC_084734.1:32912625-32940125 GCF_033978785.1 Entelurus aequoreus
CAGCTCTAATGTATATATGTATATGTATAAATATGTGTATATATATATATTTTTATATATATATATATATATATATATATATATATATATATATATATATATATATATATATATATATATATATATATATATATATATATATATATATCCATCCATCCATCCATCTTCTTCCGCTTATCCGAGGTCGGGTCGCGGGGGCAGCAGCCTAAGCAGGGAAGCCCATATATATATATATATATATATATATATATATATATATATATATATATATATATATATATATATATATATATATATATATATATATATATATATATATATATATATATATATATATATATATATATATATATATATGTATATGTATATATCTATATATATATTATGTATATACACTACCGTTCAAAAGTTTGGGGTCACCCAAACAATTTTGTGGAATATCCTTCATTTCTAAGAACAAGAATAGACTGTCGAGTTTCAGATGAAAGTTCTCTTTTTCTGGCCATTTTGAGCGTTTAATTGACCCCACAAATGTGATGCTCCAGAAACTCAATCTGCTCAAAGGAAGGTCAGTTTTGTAGCTTCTGTAACGAGCTAAACTGTTTTCAGATGTGTGAACATGATTGCACAAGGGTTTTCTAATCATCAATTAGCCTTCTGAGCCAATGAGCAAACACATTGTACCATTAGAACACTGGAGTGATAGTTGCTGGAAATGGGCCTCTATACACCTATGTATATATTGCACCAAAAACCAGACATTTGCAGCTAGAATAGTCATTTACCACATTAGCAATGTATAAAGTGTATTTCTTTAAAGTTAAGACTAGTTTAAAGTTATCTTCATTGAAAAGTACAGTGCTTTTCCTTCAAAAATAAGGACATTTCAATGTGACCCCAAACTGTTGAACGGTAGTGTGTATATATATATATATACATACATACATATATATATATATATATATATATATATATATATATATATATATATATATATATATATATATATATATATGCTGAGATAGGCTCCAGCGCCCCCCGCGACCCCGAAGGGAATAAGCGGTAGAAAATGGATGGATGGATATATATATATATATATATATATATATATATATATATATATATATATATATATATATATATATATATATATATATATATATATACATATATATATATATATATATATATATATATATATATATATATATATATATATATGTATATATATATATATGTATATGTATATATATGTATATGTATATATATGTATATGTATATATATATATATGTATATATATATATATATATATATATATATATATATATATATATATATATATATATATATATATATATATATATATATGTATGTATATATATGTATATATATATGTATATATATATATATTCCGATGGGAAAATGCATTTTTAGACAATATGATTTGCTTGAGCGGCTAGGAGACTCAGAGAGTAACAAGCGGTAGAAAATGGATTAGAAAGGACAGATTTAAAAAAAATACCCATTCAAAAAAAATGTTTTTATTATTATTATTATTTATTATTTTTTTAATTTGGGTCTTCCCGCGGGCCGGATTTTGGACGCTGGCAGGCCGAAGTTTGGCCACTCCTGGATTAAGGTTTGCACTAAATTGTACCATGTTAATGTGGTATACTTCCACAAACTCGCTTTTGTACATTTTGCCTAATCTTGCAAATTAACCTTATTTTTTCAAGCCCTTCCGTTTTCCCCAGGAAATTCCTTTTTTTTGTCTTTAATCCCATATTTTTACTTTATTTTTACCTTCCCTCGGGATACTCCGGTATTGCCAGCAGGCAGAGCGGCACACCCTCTGTAAATATGTAGGTATGTAATTTTTAATTTTCCTGAGGGAACTCTCCTGAAGGAATCAATAAAGTACTATCTATCTACTGTAAGTGTGGGACGGTTCACAAAATCCACGGTTCGGATCATACAGTTACGATACAGTTTTGGAGACAAGGTTTTCCGTTTGGTTTGGTATATATTGTTGTTATCTTATAACATCATATACCCGAATAATCCTCCATTAACATTTATCAGTTGTGGTTCTTACAACATATCTTATAAAATTAACCTTAAAAATGTCTCTTATAGCTCGAACCCTTAAATCAAATGGAGACATCCTTACATTTATTGATACGTTAAATAATTGGACAGTTTTGCCCAGTATTTCAAGTCAGAGCATAACAATGTTCAATATTGACAGTGGTCTGGGCCAGCAAGGCCTTCTCTGCTGGCCTAACATAACCAGAAATCATGATCATAATTAAAGATAGAATTATTTTTGTATTTACTTTCCCTAAATATCTAAAAGTATTCATATTCTCTTCATGTCATATTATGCTCCTTCCAGTGCTGTTGTTTTTAGTTAGAGTTTTTATCCAATCAGAATTCAGCTGGCTTATGTTGCCATGCTTTACCAAGTCTGCCTGAGGCCTTCAGAATCAACAATGCGGGCGTACGCCTACTGTAAGTGAACGGGGACATACAGTTGATAGACAGTTGCGATAGCCAATCAGATCACGAGTTGTTGTCAGTAAGGCCTTCTAGATGGCCTCGCGTTGAACGTGACGTTTACGCGTCCTGTGATTGGATACTCATTGGGACCATTAGTGGATGAATTTGAGAACACATAGAGTTGATAGACAGTTGCGATAGCCAATCAGATCACAAGTTGTTGACAGTAGCCTATCTAGATAGCCTGATGTCAACGAGACTGTAATTGGATACTCACTTGTCATTCCAAAGTGAGTCTCCAATCACTAGTTTCAATTTGGCAGGAAGCAGGAAGT
Organism: Entelurus aequoreus; assembly: GCF_033978785.1. Lineage (NCBI taxonomy): Eukaryota > Metazoa > Chordata > Actinopteri > Syngnathiformes > Syngnathidae > Entelurus > Entelurus aequoreus. Next base: position 32,915,461 of record NC_084734.1, read on the forward strand.
GTTGCGCCGTAGCCAGACCGGGATAGCAGAGAAGGAGAACAAAACGTTGATTAGGTGGCAGATATATATTTGCAAGGCCATTTTCCAGAAGGATATTTAAAGCGAAACTACATCTTGTGAGACGATGTCGGCCTACCCCAGAAGCTAGCTCAGCTGCTCTGGCGATGAAATGGAATCAGCCGACTTACGAGGGGTACCACTGGCTTATACGGCGTTGAATATGTGCTACAAATTGTGAGTTCAAATATTTTATTTTTTCACTTTTAATGTGTTTTTTGCAATTAAAATTTTGACAGTACCACATAAGATATGTTTTAATTGCTGATGCGCCAGAAAATAACCCGTTTTGTGCACTGTTAAAGTGTTTCAATGCGAGTAGTGCGTAAATGTGTTACTGTATAGTATTTCTCCAGCAATGGTCATGTGGTGACATAAATGATGGTATTTTGAGAGGTAATCATTGAAGTCGGACATCACTGAAGGCCTAGGTGGAAAACGCACGGCCCGCCACTGCATATTGATGTACTAATAAGTGCTTTAAGTTCACATACTTCAAAGTAAAAGAAAGGACACCTAAGGCAGCATTAATTATTATTTCAACACTGATGCACTAAATTATAGTATTAGATGCTGTCAAGTTATTAAATAAGCAATTAAGATGTTTAAGATGCATTGTTTTAGCACAGTGTTAGTCTGCTTTTGGCTTTTGGACAACAATCAGTGAAATAATTTGTAAACAAAAGCATATCACCTGACACGTGGAAGTCATTTTGGGACCTGTTCAGCTCTTTTGAGTAATAGATGAGTTTGACACACTTGTGGTGTCCCGGAGGCAGGCAGGGAGCAGGCAGAGTACTGGCTTGGCTCCAGGAGGTGAGTGAAAAGTAGAGTTTTGGTGGGAGCAGTTGAGTGCAGAGATATCATGCTTGAGTGTTTCCTTAGATAAACGTTCCCTTTCCTCACGTTGCCAACATTTCAGTTGCATTACGTCGATTTCCGCCTTTAATAGTAAATTTTGTTTTTATTGGCAACACAGAGGTCCCTACGCTCCATACTGGTTAGTAACACAAAGAAAACAGAAAAAACATGTATTATTTGCAGATGATACAACAGTGTTTTGTTCAGGAGAGAACACACAGAAGACAATACAAATAATAACAGAAGAAATGTACAAATTAAAAAGATGGTTTGACAAAAACAGACTATCTTTGATATCTCAGTAAAACTGAAATAATGCTATTTGGTAACAGTAGAAGAGAAAGTCAAACACAATAACAAATAGACGGAGTAAATATTGAAAGGGTAATAGAAAACACATTTTTGGGTGTAACAATAGATGATCAAATGAACTGGAAATCATATGTAAAAAATATACAACATAAAGTAGCAAGAAACACGTCAATAATGAATAAAGCAAAACATGTTCTAGACCAAAAATCACTTCATATTCTCTACTGCTCGCTAGTGTTACCATATCTGAGTTATTGTGCAGAAATATGGGGAAATAACTACAAATGTGCAGTACATTCACTAACGGTCTTACAAAAAAGATCAATGAGAATAATACATAATGTTGGATATAGAAAACATACAAAAACGTTATTTATTGAACCAAAAATATCTAAATTCAACGATTTGGTGCATTTGCAAACAGCTAAAATTATACACAAAGCAAACTATAACCTGCTACACAAAAGAAGAGAAAATATAACCTTAGAGGAAAATCTAATTTAAAACATGTGTATGCTCGTACAACACTTAAAACATTTAGCATATCTGTATGTGGAATTAAATTATGGAATAGATTAACCAAATAAACCAAACAAAGCGCCAATATGATTCACTTTAAGAGACTGTTCAAACTACAAGTGTTCACAAAGTACACAGAACAAAAATGATGATGAACATCTCGAACCCTTTTTTTCTTTTTTTTTTTTCTTTTAAGATAAAGATTATTTATGTATTTAATATTTGTTTATTTACTTATTCATTTATTATTTATTCATTCACTGTTCTGTTACAGAGAACAAGGAAATGGGATTAAATTGCTATGGTATGAAAAGGGGTAGGATTAAATACATTTAAAAGTTTAAGTACCACTAGGTGTGGTGAAATTATTCTCTGCATTTGACTCATCCCCATGTTCCACCCCTGGGAGGTGAGGGGAGCAGTGAGTAGCAGCGGTGGCCCCGCTCTGGAATAATTTTGGTGATTTAACCCCCAATTCCAACCCTTGATGCTGAGTGCCAAGCAGGGAGGTAATGGGTCCCATTTTCATAGTCTTTGGTATGACTCGGCCGGGGTTTGAACTCACAACCTACCCATCTCAGGGCGGACACTCTAACCACTGAGCAGGCTATTGCTCAGTGGCTATTGCTCAAATAAACTCTGCTTCTTCATACTCCTTTTCGGACGTGCTGTAATGCAGTGTTTTTCAACCTTTTTTGAGCCAAGGCACATTGTTTTCATTGAAAAAATGCGGAGGCACCCCATCAGCAGAAATCATTAAAAAATTTAACTCAGCAGCCGATATTGACAATAAAAAGTCATTGTCGCAATTGTTAAACTATCACCAAGCATGCATCAATATAGCTCTTGTCTCAAAGTAGGTGTACTGTCACCACCTGTCACATCACACCGTGACTTATTATGCGTTTTTTTCTGTTTTCCTGTGTGTAGTGTTTTAGTTGTTGTCTTGCGCTCCTATTTTGGTGGCTTTTTCTCTTTATTTGGTATTTTCCTGTAGCAGATTCATGTCTTCCTTGACCGCTATTCCCCACACCTGCTTTGTTTTAGCAATCAAGAATAATTCAGTTGTTTTTATCCTTTTTTGTGGGGACATTGTTGATTGTCATGTCATGTTCGGATGTACTTTGTGGACGCCGTCTCTGCTCCACAGTAAGTCTTTGCTGTCGTCCAGCTTTCTGTTTTTGTTTACTTTGTAGCCAGTTCAGTTTTAGTTTAATTCTGCATAGCCTTCCCTAAGCTTCAATGCCTTTTCTTAGGGGCACTCACCTTTTGTTAATTTTTGGTTTAAGCATTAGACACCTTTTTACCGGCACACTGCCTCCCGCTGTTTCTGACATTTACAAAGCAATTAGCTACCTGCTGCCACCTACTGATATGGGAGAGTATAACGTGGTAAGTCTGCTGATCTCCAGACAGCACAGACACTCAACAACGGCACATTATTTGCAGATTATAAATACTGGTTTGCGAAAAATATTTTTAACCCAAATAGGTGAATTTAGATAATCTCCCACGGCACACCAGACTGTATCTCACGGCACACTAGTTAGCCGCGGCACAGTGGTTGAAAAACACTGTTGTAATGAAACAACTGGAAATATGTGACGCATTACATTGTATCGTATGCATGTTCGAAATAAACTGAACTGATCCGAGCCACACCCGCGCTGTGAACCGCGTCAGTTCAACCCAAGAGTTCAGATTGTTTTCAGAAACTGTTCCATCCCTTGTTTGTAACCAACCAACTAACCAAGTTGTTAGGTCTATTTCAAGCTAGTTTGTCAAACAAATTGTCAAACATTACGTGTGAAAAGACAAAAGTCCTTTATCTGCATTTTTATCCAGATTTTCACCAAAATGTATGCCTCCACAGGTTTGAATGGAAATTAGTTAAGCCGCCTATGCATTACGCTGTTTAATGCAGTAAATGGGCAATAGTGTGTGGTAAACGTCCCATGGGCGAGATTGTGGTGAGCTCAGCCTAAAATAATGCCTGTGTGCTCAATTTGATTAAGCATTTATGATGTCACCTTTGGAGTTTATTAAACACACGGTGTGTTTTTCTTTCATAAAACGATTCATTAGCTTCAAGATGCACGTGGTTTCCGTTAGCTCAAATGTCTCTTGTTTTTCTCTCCTCAGGTGGAGCTCATGAAGGACATCAGTAGTATCTCTCAGCCCTTCCTCTTCACGCGCCATGTTCACTTCCTCAACTTTACCAGGCACACAAAAACACACAAACATGCACTTCTATTTCACCTTTTCCTGCTGTTGACTTACACTTATCAATTCACCTTTGTCAGGTTTAAGATCGAGGAGCCCGTATACTTCAATATAATCCGTGACCCCATCAACCGCTTCCTGTCCAACTACTTTTTCCGGCGCTTCGGGGACTGGAGGGGCGAGCAGAAGCACATCATTCGCAGCCCTGCTATGAAAGATGATGAGAGATACCTAGTAAGAGCTAATTTCTTCTTTTTTTCTGTCCTTTCCAAACGCTTCCTTTTAAAGATCTATGGGGCGTTGTAACATCAGAGCAGCCTGAAATAACCTGATAATTAAATCAAAATTTGAATGGGGTTTGAACACATCAGAGACAATGGTGTCCAACATATGTTTTGCAGACATCTTTTCATGCTGCAGACATCCCATAATAAACAGTTGATTATTTTTTAATGGCACTTTAAATACTTCAATAATCCTCACTGTACTGCAACTGTAGACAAAGTGGGATGAACATCATGTGTAGAAATAGAAATTGACAAAACCCCAGATTAGTATAAAATTATTCAGAAGTATAAACTTTTTTTTTCAATTATTTAACCGTATATTTAGTTTAATTATTTAAAAAAATAATAGCTGCAACAGCATAATAATAGCATAATAATAATAATTAAAAAAAAGGTGAAAAAGGTGAAATAACTGAAGCTAACTCCTTCAAGACTGTTGAAAAACCATTTTAGGTGACTGTCTCTTGAACCTCATCGAGAGAATGCCAAGAGAGTGCAAAGCAGTAATCAGAGCAAAGGGTGGCTATTTTGAAGAAACTAGAATATAAAACAGGTTTTCCGTTATTTCACCTTTTTTTGTTAAGTACATAACTCCATGTGTTCATTCATAGTTTTGATGCCTTCAGTGACAATCTACAATGTAGATAGTCATGAAAATAAATAAAACACATTGAATGAGGTGTGTCCAAACTTTTGGCCTGTACTGTATATATACATATATACATAATTAGCACTATTTTTGCACTATATACATACATGCTCAAATGTAATCTAAATGTGGAAATTGGGAGAAAAAAAATAAAATAATAATTTTTCATATATATATATATATATATATATATATATATATATATATATATATATATATATATATATATATATATATATATATATATATATATATATATATATATATGTATATATATATACATATATGTGTGTGTGTGTATGTATATGTGTATATATATCAGTGGCGTGCCGTCACTAGAGGCAGGGGAGGCGGGGCCTCACCTGCCGTCATGGAAAGAAAAAAAATGTAAAAAGAAAAAAAAAATAATTAAATTGTTATATGTATTCAGTGATTATACTAAAGTTATTTTCCATTTAACTTCACCAGTTTTAGATTATTTTTATTTTTATTTTCACATTTGCCGTTCAAATACTGAGAAGAGACGGTGTGGCGATCAGCAGCCAGTTGAGGCACGTCACTGAGTTGTGCCTCAACATGGATTGTGCACAATGACTTGGCTAACTGCTGAGCTGCTGTGCAGTGAGACTGTATTGCAATATGAATTATATCAGCTAACAAAACTATGGCATAGTTTAGTTAGCTGAGGTATATAATGTACAGTGTATTTTGTCAAAAACTGTATGTGTGTAACGTATTTCTTGTGCTGAGCATTCATAAATCTGCTGCAAAAAACGTACTGGTTGAGGCTCGCAGTAATCCGGCCTCCTGGTGATAGAGGGCGGTTGTGATCCCAGAGATCATTCCTCGGCCGCAGAAGAAAAAAGAAAAAAAGTTTGCAAGCTATTGTTTATTTCCTCTCGCCTGGACTTTTATTAAAAACATGGAGGATTACATATGTAAAATAAAACAGTTTTCTAAACTGGACTTTCAATCGAAGCAGAAGGTAATAATTAAAGGTATACCAACACCGGAGCTAAAAGGTTTGCTTTTGACTTCGGGACAGAAGACCCGTTCTTTTCAAACGGCGTGGTACACACGCAAAGGCTGTCCAGCAAGAAAGGTAAGACCATAATGTTTTTTTTTATTAAATGTGCTATTTTGTGTGCTACAGTTGTGTAAAGAATGCTGGTATGAGCTTTTAAACATAATCCGTTAACTGCTGCCAATCACATGGTGAATAAGATACTATTTAGGGTTCATATGTTTGTAAATCTGACTGTGATGATGCAGTGCCTCACCAGACATTAACCTCACCGCACGCCACTGATATATATATATATGTGTGTATATATATATATATATATATATATATATATATATATATATATATATATATATATATATATATATATATATATATATATATATATATATATAAGGGCTGCAACAACAAATCGATTAAAATCGATTATAATCGATTTTTTTTTTTTTTTTTTTTTTTTATAAAACTTTATTTATAAGCAACATGTACAAACAGCTGAAAAACAATAATCGAAATAAGTATGGTGCCAGTATGCTGGTTTTTTTCAATAAAATACTTGAAAGTAATAATCAACAGATTAATCGATTATCAAATTAATCGTTAGTTGCTGCCCTAATATATATATATATATATATATATATATATATATATATATATATATATATATATATATATATATATATATATATATATATAAAACATGAAAAAAATAGCGCTATATATATATATATATATATCCATCCATGGATGGATGGATGGATATATATATATATATATATATATATATATATAGCGCTATTTTTTTCATGTAGATTTGGACCATGTCAGATTAGGTTTTAGGGGGCTCCTTGCGCCAGTTAAATCCGGGGGCTGTTGATCCAGACTGGCTTACATGTGTGGGACTGTGATGAGTGTCCAAAACATGTCACATAAATTCTAACACCACACAGTTCTCTCAGATGTATGAAAGTGCTCTGGCTGTTGCTAACATTATGACTTTTTCCACGTTTTCATTGATAATAATACCTTTTATTCACTGATAGTGTTGGACATCACTAGACAAATAAACAATACTATCCTTATGTTTTTTTATTATTGCCTTTAATCAGCCAAACCAGACTGCATGAATGTAGTGCATTTGCACAAGGAGTGTCAATCTAAAAACGCTGTCAGCTGGCTCAACGGCACTCAAGGGGAGACAAGTGAACACGTTACCGAGACATTCCTGCGGTCAGTTGAGATTTTCCCTCAGCGCTCACACCCCTTCTTACACTCACATAATCTCATGTGCAATAAAGCATGCGTATTGTGTACACGCCTCAGTAGCAAGAGCCGGGAGCTTTTTTTATTGCCGTCTGCTAAACTGGGTTTTGCTTTTACCATGTTTTTACGCATGGGTATTTGTTTGTGTACTTGTTAAAAGTCACAATGTTACAAGAATCAAAAAGTTTGAATTTGATGAGAGAATAGGGTTTACAAAAAAAAAAAAATGTTAATAAGAAAAAAAAATCAATTCTGAATATGACCAGAAAAAAAGCCTTTTTATGATTTTTTTCTATAGTTTTACAATGAAAAAGTCAGAATATTATGATATATTTTAAGAAAAAAAATCATAATCAAACAAGAATGAAAGTGTTATTAGAATTAATGTAATGTTTTCAAGAAAATAGTTGCAAGAATAAAGGGTGTTTCTTTAGGCATTAAAATTTGAGGAAGAAACATATTTTTATGAGAAACAAATGAGAATATTGGGAATATTCTGAGGAAAAAAGTTTAACAGAACATTCTGTTTGATATTTGTCTATATTTTTCACAATTACACTCTTGCATTCCATCTCTGGTACGAATTACCGGGGAAGTCCGCTGCATGGCAAGTGGCTGCAAGTATGAGAGTGGCACACACTAGAATGGTACTCATTTTTGTCAAAAAAAAAATGCCTTGAAACTTAAAAAAAAAAAGAAAGCGTGCCGTCCAGTTGGGCAAGTGTTTGTAAAAAAAACTGTTTACCGGCCCTAACAAAATGATTGGTATTCACTCACCCGGTCTCGTCAACACATACAGTACCGTTCAAAAGTTTGGGGTCACATTGAAATATACTTTTCAATGAAGATAACTTTAAACTAGTCAATGAAGATAACTTTAAACTAGTCTTTGTGACGACCTGGTCGCATCGTGGTGCGAGGTTATCTCCCAAGGATGCAGACGGGCTCGGACACAGCTTGCAGGTAGGAAAAATGATTTATTCAGGAACTAACTCAGACAGGAAAAAACAAAAACGACTAGCGTGGGAGCTAGCAAGCAAAATAATATAGCATGAGAGCTAGCAGGAAACAAAGTGGTCGTTAGCTGTTGCGTGAAAGCAAATTAGGCAGCCAGCCCGAGTGAGGCCAGGGCAAAGACTAAATAGCCCTCTGATTAGTGCCCGGACAACAGGTGAGCGTCTCGAACACTAACCAGAGGCAGCTGAGCATAATCTGCCGTCATGGCAACAGAAACGAACAAACACAAGGTGCTGAAAACACATGTGACACTAAACTGTAAACAAACTGATCCGAGCAGCGGATCCTAACAGTACCCCCCCCTAAAAGGACAGATTCCAGATGTCCCTTGAAAACAAAAAAACAACTGGAACCCAAAAAAAACAAGCAATAGTTCACGAGTCAAGGGCGGGCGGGGGGAGGACTTGGTGGTGGTTCGCCAGGCCATGTGTCCCCGAATCCACCGGGGAAGGGTCAGGTGGCGGCGGCGTTCCATTCGCCGCCGCCGCTGGCGAGGCGGGCGACCACGGTAAGGCCACATTCGTGGCCGCCGAGAAGGTGGGCGTGAGTGGCGCCAGAATTTCAGCAGCCTCTGAGTCCTCTGAGAGAGCTGCTTGCGCAGCTGGACCACTCGAGGTCGCTGAGACGTCGCCGAGGAAGCGGTAGGTGTCGACGTCGCCGTGGCAGCCGGAGGAGTCGACGTCGCTGTCGTGGCAGCCGGAGTCGCTGTCGTGGCAGCCGGAGTCGCTGTCGCGGCAGCCGGAGTCGCTGTCGCGGCAGCCGGAGTCGCTGTCGCGGCAGCCGGAGTCGCTGTCGCGGCAGCCGGAGTCGCTGTCGTGGCAGCCGGAGTCGCTGTCGTGGCAGCAGGAGTCGCTGTCGTGGCAGCAGGAGTCGCTGTCGTGGCAGCAGGAGTCGCTGTCGTGGCAGCAGGAGTCGCTGTCGTGGCAGCCGGAGTCGCTGTCGTGGCAGCAGGAGTCGCTGTCGTGGCAGCCGGAGTCGCTGTCGTGGCAGCCGGAGTCGCTGTCGTGGCAGCCGGAGTCGCTGTCGTGGCAGCCGGAGTCGCTGTCGTGGCAGCCGGAGTCGCTGTCGTGGCAGCCGGAGTCACTGTCGTGGCAGCCGGAGTCGCTGTCGTGGCAGCAGGAGTCGCTGTCGTGGCAGCAGGAGTCGCTGTCGTGGCAGCCGGTGCTGGTGCGAGAACCAGTCGTAGTACAGGTGCTGGTGCGAGAACCAGCCGTGGTGCAGGTACTGGTGCGAAAACCAGTCGTGGTGCAGGTACTGGTGCGAGAACCAGTCGTGGTGCAGGTACTGGTGCGAGAACCAGTCGTGGTGCAGGTACTGGTGCGAGAACCAGTCGTGGTGCAGGTACTGGTGCGAGAACCAGTCGTGGTGCAGGTACTGGTGCGAGAACCAGTCGTGGTGCAGGTACTGGTGCGAGAACCAGCCGTGGTGCAGGTACTGGTGTGGGAACCAGCCGAGGTGCAGGTACTGGTGTGGGAACCAGCCGAGGTGCAGGTACTGGAACCTGTGGTGGAGCTGGTGCTAGCCTTAGCCTTGGCGCTAGCTTAGGTGCAGGTGGTCTAGCTGGCGGTTGCGGCTTAGCAGGCCGTCGGACTGGTGGCGGTGGCCGAGCAGGAGGTTGCGGCTTAGCACGCCGTTGTGCCACCCCACTCGCACAGCTCCCAGTACTAGCCCCCCCCCTCAAAAAGCGGATCCCAGATGCGCTCCTTGCGGATTGGAACCGTCTTCAAGGGTGGGTGGAGGGAGGTCAGGGGGAGGGCAGAATCCTCTCCTCTAAATTGTCCAAAATGTCTCTTCTTACTCCCCACTTGAGACTGGGTGGGAGCACAGGGGGAAAAAATATGTGCAGTGGGCGGAGCAATAGTCACTGGGGGTGGAGCTAGAAAGTCAGGTGACCGGGACTGACTAGATTTACATTTCACAAAAATGTCCTGATAGTGTTTTATCTTACAATTAAAGTCCTTAGGAGGTGGCTGACAAAAAGGAGCAGAAGAATTTTAAAAAAAGTCTTCGTCTCTGACGTCATCCACAGTGGGCGGGATGACGTCATCCGTGTGGGTCTCCAGCTGACTGACAGCCCAATCGGTGAAATGTTTGGCAAAGTGGTCGATAGGGTTGCCAAACATCTGAGGAGGGGAATCTTGGGCTGAATGTTGCTTACTGTGTAGTGGTGGAGGAGTCTGTGGGAGTGGCGCGTCTTTGCAGCGAAGTGAAGACCTCTTGGGCGGCTTCCGTCTTCGCTGACGCGTCCGGTGGTGCGGAGGTGTGGCGATGTCCTCGGGCCAAACGGAGTGGATTGGGACCAACCTTCCGTTAGGACCCCATATCAGGTCCTGGCGCTCCGAAGGGGAATAGCGGAGAGTCTCCGCCTCCATCGCTCGCAACACCATCCACGCACCTTCGTCCATCTCCTCCGACATGCTCGCTGCGAGAGAACTTCTTCTTGCTGGCTTCCTACTGTGACGACCTGGTCGCATCGTGGTGCGAGGTGTTCTCCCAAGGATGCAGACGGGCTCGGACACAGCTTGCAGGTAGGAAAAATGATTTATTCAGGAACTAACTCAGACAGGAAAAAACAAAAACGACTAGCGTGGGAGCTAGCAAGCAAAATAATATAGCATGAGAGCTAGCAGGAAACAAAGTGGTCGTTAGCTGTTGCGTGAAAGCAAATTAGGCAGCCAGCCCGAGTGAGGCCAGGGCAAGGACTAAATAGCCCTCTGATTAGTTCCCGGACAACAGGTGAGCGTCTCGAACACTAACCAGAGGCAGCTGAGTATAATCTGCCGTCATGGCAACAGAAACGAACAAACACAAGGTGCTGAAAACACATGTGACACTAAACTGTAAACAAACTGATCCGAGCAGCGGATCCTAACAGTCTTAACTTTAAAGAAATACACTCTATACATTGCTAATGTGGTAAATGACTATTCTAGCTGCAAATGTCTGGTTTTTGGTGCAACATCTACATAATAAATAATAAATGGGTTATACTTGTATAGCGCTTTTCTACCTTCAAGGTACTCAAAGCGCTTTGACAGTATTTCCACATTCATCCATTCACACACACATTCACACACTGATGGCAGGAGCTGCCATGCAAGGCGCTAACCAGCATCTTGCCCAAGGACACAACGGACGTGACTAGGAAGGTAGAAGGTGGGGATTGAACCCCAGTAACCAGCAACACTCCGATTGCTGGCACAGCCACTCTACCAACTTCGCCACGCCGTCCCTAGGTGTATAGAGGCCCATTTCCAGCAACTATCACTCCAGTGTTCTAATGGTACAATGTGTTTGCTCATTGGCTCAGAAAGCTAATTGATGATTAGAAAACCCTTGTGCAATCATGTTCACACATCTGAAAACAGTTTAGCTCGTTACAGAAGCTACAAAACTGACCTTCCTTTGAGCAGATACAGTTTCTGGAGCATCACATTTGTGGGGTCAATTAAATGCTCAAAATGGCCAGAAAAAGAGAACTTTCATCTGAAACTCGACAGTCTATTCTTGTTCTTAGAAATGAAGGCTATTACACAAAATTGTTTGGGTGACCCCAAACTTTTGAACGGTAGTGTACGTGCAGGTAGCGTGTGCACATATACAAAACCAGTCCAACAGAAGCAAGGAACAATTTGCAGTCACGTTGTTGTTCTGATAGAAATGTACATTTAATGACAGCGCTAACGCTCGCCAGCCTAATTGCTATTATTAGCCAACAACACCTAAAGCTAATGTGCGTGCATGTGTTATGTACGTACGTAATTATGTCATTGTGTGCGAGGAGCCGTCATTGAGGTGCAGGTAGCATACCCCTTCCCCTTCGAGCTGTGTCCTGGATGAAATGAAATTCTTTTTTCCAATCATTTTAGAATTTGCAAGCGTATTTCTTCTTTTTACTCGTCGTCGCCATGTCTCTTCTTCGTTCTTCTGCTTCGTCTCCTTCTTGTTGTGTGTGCAGTTGTGCACTGAGCTCCAAAAGCCGTAGATGTTATTGTAGCGTCCCGGAAGAGTTAGTGCTGTAAGGGATTCTGGGTATTTGTTCTGTTGTGTTTATGTTGTGTTACGGTGCGGATGTTCTCCCGAAATGTGTTTGTCATTCTTGTTTGGTGTGGGTTGACAGTGTGGCGCATATTTTTAACAATGTTAAAGTTCTTTATACGGCCGCCCTCAGTGTGACATGTATGGCTGTTGATCAAGTATGTTTCAGGTGAGAGAGGACGCTATTGGCAGTGCCTGTAAGGCACGTCCCCAATATTGTTGTCCGGGTGGAATTCGGGAGAAAGGTTGCCCCGGGAGATTTTCGGGAGGGGCACTGAAATTCGAGAGTCTCCCGGAAAAATCGGGAGGGTTGGCAAGTATGCTGACATATGCAGTAACATATTGTGTCATTTTCCATTCTATTATTTTGTCAACATTATTAAGGACAAGTGGTATAAATGAATTATTAATCTACTTGTTCATTTACTGTTAATATCTGCTTACTTTGTCTTTTAACATGTTCTATCTACACTTCTGTTAAAATGTAATAATAATTTATTCTTCTGTTGTTTGGATGCTTTAAATTAATTTTGGATGATACCAAAAATTTGTCCATGTGTCCAGGGACATATTTCCTGAGTTTATAAACATAATATGATTTTTTTTTTAAACGAAAGAAGATGTTCCTGTACTTGGTATCATTACAGTGGATGTCAGGTGTAGATCCACCAATGGCGTTTGTTTACATTGTGACACTGGTGAGTTACGGTGTGTAGTGAAGCATGTTTAGCTATTCCTCGTCCTGCAGGGATGATACTTGAAAGAAACATACTTTATTTGTCGCCATGGAGGCGAGGATTAGTGATTTAGAAGTAGCTAAAACACTGCCGACTGCGGATGAACGTTTAGCCGACTGCGAATTGATGTTCGCCGCTAGCTAGCTAGCCATGTCTTAAAGCACCTCTTCCTGTGGGCGTTCCAGTGTTATAACTTCACCTTTATTGTTAGTTTTTAAGCCAAAATGCGTCCGTTCTCCCTTTTCTGTCTGCTTGTAAGTACTCCGTGATTGTGCGCTACCGAATATGCTCGTAAACCAGCAATGACACGACGTATGTGTCGATAGATTTTAAGAATTAAACGTTGGTCGCGTTTCCAGGTATACTGTGTATATATAACTATTGTGCTCCAGACATCATTCTACACGACAAAACAGATGAAAACTTGGAAAAGCATGGAGGTCTACAACTTCTTTGTGTGTGGCTTGGTCAAGGAAATTGGTATCAAGCCTCTGCCGGATAAATATGCATAATTTTTGCCCGGGTAAGGTTGCATTTCATGATTTAACTTAGCGTCTACAGCCATGTTTGTTGCTGTTGCCAGCACAGTTTAGGAGTAGTTCCGATGAATACTGATAATAATAAGGAATATCAAAATTGGTATTGGTATCAATAAAATGTAAAAATATACATCCCAATGTGAGAAAAACAGTATTTATTAAAGGAAAAAAAACATATTTGTATGGGATACATTTCTATATGTTTTATATTTACCATAATATGGTATTTTTTGAGAAAAAAATCATCATCTTAGAATAAGAAGCTAATGTTTTTGAGAATAAGTGTGTACAAAAATAATGTTGCTGTTTTATGAAAAAAAGCATAATATTTTAGGAAAAGTTGTAATTTTTTATACTCAGAAAATTGCTACTTTTTCTTGTAATTCTATGACAACAAAAATGTAGTCTTGTAAGAATAATGTCTAAAAAGAATAATGTTTAAAAAACTATATTAGAAAAAGAAAATCTAAGATTTATGATGCTAATTGTAAATCAATCTTAAATCAGAATATTTTGAGGGGAAAAAATTGTATTTTGCAAGAATTAGTTATATTTTTCAAGGAAAAACAACATATTGGTATAATAAAACATTATATTTATATGAGATTAAATTTAAAATATTACAGTTTGAGGGGAAAAGGCATGTCACAAGTATAACAAATTTTTTGCGGTGGGAAAGTCCAAATATTACAAGAAAAAGTCAAAATAATAAAAGAAAAAGGGACAACAATAAGTCTTTCATTAAAGAAGGATCTTAGAAAAACAAAGTATTACGTTGTGTTATTATGAGGAAAAAGTCACAATATTACAATTTATTTCCATTAAAATAAAACTTAGTTTTTCTAAGATTTTGCTTTTCTTCCCCCCAAAAAGAATTACATTGTTGTCTCAAAATTACAACCTTTTTCTTTCATAATAAAGCATAATGCTAAAAAAAATGTATGCTTTTTCCTTAAACGTAAACTTATATTTAAAAAAAAATATTGATAGAAAATAAATTAATTATTAAACATAACATTACAAACAAAAGTCTTACTTACATGAAAAAAAATGGGGGGAAAACATAAGAGGTCATAACAATAACCTTCTTTCTAGGCAACAGTTTGAGACAGTAATCCATGCCTTTATTACATCTCGGCTGGATTACTGTAACGCTTTATATTTTGGAATTAGTCAGTCCTCCCTCTCACGTCTGCAGCTGGTCCAAAATGCAGCTGCCCGACTTTTAACAAACACAAGAAAAAGAGAGCACATTACTCCTGTTTTAGCCTCCCTCCACTGGCTGCCTGTGTCTTTTAGAGTCCATTTTAAAATGATCTTACTTGTTTTTAAATCCTTACATGGTCTTGCCCCACCTTACCTCTCTGAGCTGCTCCACCTCTATGCCCCCACCCGGTCCCTCAGGTCAGCTGATCAGCTGATCCTGGAGGTACCCAAATCCAAGCGTAAGCTCAGGGGGGACAGAGCCTTCTCTGTTGCGGGCCCCAAACTCTGGATTGATCTTCCACTCCATGTGAGACAGGCCCCTTCTTTGGCTATTTTTAAGACCCTTCTTAAAACCCATTTTTATTCACTGGCTTTTAACCCAGCATGAGACTTTAAAATGTTTTTAACTTTTAACTTTTTTAACTGCTTTTTATCTAACAAAATTGTTCTTAGGGTAATTTTGTATTTGCTTTTTTAATGTGTATTTTACTTCTGTTTTAAATTTTATTTTTTAGTCTGTCCTTTGCCTTTATTTCTTTGTGGTGTACAGCCCTTTGTTTTTCAACTGTGGTTGTTTTTAAAGGGCTTTATAAATAAAGTTGATATGGTATGGTATGGTAATAAAACTATAATGTTATTAAAAAAAAGCTGTAATATTATAAGAAAACCGATTTAATGTGACAAAATTAAATACATCATGTTATAAAGGAGAAAATTGTATTAGTTTGAGTTGAAAAATTACTTTTTATTGTAACTCTGCAGTCCTCTGGTAGGAAATGACACGTGTGACACCTTTCATAAACACATGTGGTCCGTATCCAGGGGGTCCCTTGTGAACTGCAATACACCAAAAAGTTCCCAAGCTCCAACATATTTGTGGCCCTGTGGGAATCCAGTCAAGGATCATTTCTATACAACCATGCACGTGGGAGTGGACACATAATAAAAACACTCTACAGACAAGTCATTAGTATGTGAGGCAGAGTGGAAGTGGGCACACTCAGGCTCATTGTCCCTATTCTCTCTGTGGATTAGGCCCACTGAGGAGTCTTTCAAAGTGTTGCAAAACAGGCGCTAATCTGTCAAACAGCACTTGCATATGACTAAAACAAGCAATGATGTAAACCAGAGGTTTACATCCAGGGCCGCTAAGGGGTCTGCGGAGGTACTGTGGTCGTGAAATTGTTGGTTGATTAGACTTTTTTCAACATTCCTTATTGGTTGGACAGCTTGGTTTGCTCTACATTCAGAGCATACCATCTTTCAGTACAAATTACCAGTGTGTTTTTTAGCTGTCAAGACAGTCAACCACAGCCTGTGAGGTGCCAAAATGCAGGGTGAGGTGCCAAAATGCAGGGTGAGGTGCCAAAATGCAGGGTGAGGTGCGTGAACATGTCAATGTTGTATTGTTGAATGAAACAAAAGATAATTGACAAGAAAATAGGGGATTAAGCAATTATGTTTACAGTGCAACCTCGGTTATGCTTTTGTGTCGTTCTCGCTAAACGGCTGTGAAAGTGTCCCAACTTGTCAGATTATATCCTCAGCTATCTACTGGCCAGGTGAGATGCATGATTTATGATCTAGAATAAACTTCCAGGTAGCAAGGAAGCGAGGAAGCAGCAGACCACTCGATGATGTGAACATAAAGACACAAAGTAGTGATCACCTTGCCGCTATAAATAGTTTGTCTGCGTTAGCGCTTATACATATATTATATAATAACAACATCACTAATACTTGGTTAATATTCAAATCACAAAATGTAAATGTCGTATTGTTGGCGCTTTTTGAATGGTTATTTATTGGGTTTTATGGGCGGAATAGAGGACCTCCCATTGGCTTCGCTGTAAGCAGACTTTTATTTACATTTATTTAATATTTAGAAAGCATTTAAAAAAAAAAACATCCATCCATCGTCATGTCTTTCATAATGATTGTGAACGACAGGAAAAATTCCCAAAAGAAGTGCAGTTCCCCTTTAACAAAAGCACTGTTTGGAGCCAAACACT
Source organism: Entelurus aequoreus (assembly GCF_033978785.1). Classification (NCBI taxonomy): domain Eukaryota; kingdom Metazoa; phylum Chordata; class Actinopteri; order Syngnathiformes; family Syngnathidae; genus Entelurus; species Entelurus aequoreus. Next base: position 32,932,205 of record NC_084734.1, read on the forward strand.
CACATGTGGACCAACACAGCATTATGAGCATTAAAGCTACCGTTCCCAGTAGGGCTTATTAAAGGCGAACCGCACTTTTTCTTAAAAAGTTGCCTATCGTTCACAATCATTATGAAAGACATGACGACGGATGTATTAAAAAAAAAAGCATTTTAACTTGTAAATAAACGTAAATAAAAATCCGCTTACAACGCAGCCAATGAGAGGTCCTCTATTCTGCTCATAAAACCCAATAAAAAAACATCCAAAAAGCGCCAACAATACTCCATTTACATTTTGTGACTTGAATTTTAACCAAGTATTAGTGATATTGTTATTATAAGCGCTAACGCAGACAAACTAGTTTTCGCCGTGCCGTCATCACAAGTTTGTGTGCCAGTTTTTACATCATCGAGTGGTCTGCTGCTTCCTTGCTTCCTTTCTCCCTGTAAGTTGATTTGTAGATCATAAATCATGCCTGGATAGTAGAAGAATGAGGATGTAATTCGACAAGTTGGTACACTTTGACAACCAATTTAGACCCACGAAGAATTACACAAAAAGACGCTTGGTTCCACCCCCTGTTTCTTCGCGAGAATTATAGGTCATTCTTTATCTAAATGGTAATAAATGAACATCCTAGCGGTCGGCATTTGAATGACAGCAGACAGTGTACAGTAAGTGATATTTTATTGTTTTTGTTGGCTCTCACAAAGTCTACAGTCAGCAGAAATCAGTGATGTTGAAAAAAAAAGCAAACGTTGTGATGCTTAAAATGATCAAAATACGTAAATATTAAATATTATTAAGAATGTGCCTGTTACTACATTACATATATACTTACATCATGTATTTAAAACCTCAAAAGAGGTGTTTGGATGTTTTTTTGGGTTTTTATAGGCAGAATAGAGTTCCATTGTAAGCAGACTTTTAATCACATTTATTTACTAGTTAGAATGCATTAAAAAAAATAAAAACATATGTGTTCTTGTCTTACATAAGGATTGTGAATGATAGAAAAAATTCCAAAAACACTTTGCTAAATTCCAGCATCAAGGGTAGATTACGGCCAAAACATTTTCAATAAACCACTATAGGACCTTTGCGACAAGACAAAAAAAAAGTATAATACTGTATGTGACCTTTCAGACCCTAAGTCAGGGGTGGGCAATTCATTTTTACCGGGGGCCGCATGAGCAACCCGAGCACTGCTGGAGGGCCCCATCGACAATATTTCAATTAAATTTTGCTCAATATTATTTTTGATGTATACCGTAAGAAAAATAATAATAATAATAATAATAATTAATAATAATAGTAATACTTCAACATAGTGTGTGTAACAGCATTCCATGACTAATATAAATAAATTAACATTAATAATAAATGACAGTAAAATAAGCACACGTATGACTGAGGAGTCATAGTGTAACTTTGTGTGGTGTTTGAGTTGTCCGACTTTTTGTGTGGCCATAAACGCACCAGTGGTTTAGTGCTATGCGTGTTGGTGACAGATGACAAGTTGGTTTTGGCCTGGTTTGTACGGCAGAAAATGACTAGTTTTTCGAGATAGAAGTGTTTTACTCATGTTTTTGGTGTGGTTATGTCCGAATATAAACAGTTTTGCTCAATAAAGTGATCGATATAATTCCTGTCCTCGAAGCATCTCAATAGACGTTACAATAATTGAACGGTGTTCAATTGAATGGTGTTGACGAACACCGTTAGGGGCGCTTGTTGTCCCTGTCACTCAAAGTTGCATTGCAAAATTACATGGAATAAATATGTTTATTTTGTTTAGAATTCAGATGGGATTTGATTTGGTGCGCGGCATATATTTGATGCGCGCAGCAAACGCCTGAGCAGTGCGCAATTGCGCAGGCACGCACCTTAGAGGGAACGTTGCTTTGCAGTCCATGTCTTGTTGGAAACACGCCATTCTTCATCAACTTTTCTCTTTTTAGCGTCTCGGGTGTAAACTGCGCATCACTTGTCGCTGCATGTGCACCTTCACTCGCAGGTTACACACGGACACACGCTCATAAATGATACTTTTCAAAATAAAAGCAGCACAGTTGTATTGCGCGCACGACATAGATGTTTTTTCAACTTTATTTTGTAATTAATGATTGCAGCTGTTCACATTCACTCACAATCACGCACACACATACGTCCACACGGAAGTAATACAAATAACGATTTTCAAAACAAAAGCAGCACCGTTGTATTGCACACTCGACATAGATACTTTTTAAAATGTATTTTGTAATTTATACTTGGCCTCACGCGGACCGGATAGGGACGCACAAAGGGCCGGATGCGGCCCACGGGCCGCAGAATGCCCAGGTCTGCCCTAAGTGAACAATATGTGACTGCACATCCTCTTGCTTAATAATCCAACTGTTTGCCTAAAAGCTTCCTACTGGATTTTTAAAGCAGGGGTTTAGTCGGCAGCTTGTTCACTCGTAAAGCACAAACGAGCCCTGGCACCAGCCACGGGCTAAATTACAAGCGCAACTGTGCAACAATGATCGGAAGCAAAGAAAAACAGTGAAGCGCGTACACAGTTTGTACCAATAATAACTTAATGTACACTATCTGGAGTGCTGCACATACTTTTGAATGTTGCCATGGTATTATATACATCAAAGAAACATCAGCACTATACTGTTGCACCATGTCTTTCCGTCGGCTGCATGCTAGTTCCACACACACTCGGTATGCAGCTTGCAATAAAAAAAAAATTATGACCTAATTTGTTTGAAACTAGCTTTTTGAAACACATGTAAGAACGTTCATAAGGTTTTTGCATGCATCTTATAATGTGTGCCGTCAGGGCCAGCAAGGCCTTCTCTGCTGGCCTAACATAACCAGAAATTATGATCATAATTAAAGATAAAAGTAATTTTTAATTTACTTTCCCTAAATATCTAAAAGTATTCATATTTTCTTCATGTCATATTATGCTCTTTCCAGCGCTGTTGTTTTTAGTTAGAGTGTGTATCCAATCAGAATTCAGCTAGCTTATGTTGCCATGCTGTACCAAATCTGCCTGAGGCCTTCTGAATCAACAATGCAGGCGTCTATGCACTGTAAGTGAACGGACACATAGAGTTGATAGACAGTTGCGATAGCCAATCAGATCACCAGTTGTTGTCAGGAAAGCCTTCTAGCTGGCCTTACGCTGTGGTTGGATACTCACTTGGGAGTCCCAAATGAGTATCCAATCACAAGTTGCGAAAACAGGAAGTGGCACCGGAGCCATACGAGCCACAGAAAGCCACAGAAAACTCACCGGTACTCACAAAGAAGGAGAGCAACATGTTGATTAGGTGGCAGACATATATTTGCAAGGCCATTTTCAAAAAGGATACTTAAGAGAAACTACATCTTGTGAGACGAGGTCTGCCGACAACGGTAGGTATCCCGGCGGTGAAATAGTTTGCCCGCGACTTTTACACAAATCAACCGACTACGACCAACTACGAGCGGTACCACGGGCTTATACGGCGTCGAATGGGTGCTACAAATTGTGAGTTCAAATATTTTATTGCTTAATTTCTTTCATTTTGACAGTACCACGTAAGATATGTTTTCATTGCTGAAGCGGTTTTATTGAATGTTAAATGTGCCGAAAAATAGACCGTTTTGTACACTGTTGAGGAGATCCAATGGCCAGTAGGGTGCAAGTGTGTTTCTGTATAGTATCTCCAGCCGTGTCCATGTGGTGACATAAATTACGGTATTTTGAGAGGTGAAGCCGGACTAAGTAAGACATCACCGAAGGCCTAGGTGAGAAATGCACGGCCCGCCACTGCTTATAATGTCCCCAAGATTTTGTGGGGAAAAAACTTCGGTAAGGGTTCTGACTTTTTAGAGATTTTATTCAAATACAGTATTAAAGATTAAAGTACCAATGATTGTCACACACACACTAGATGTGGTGAAATTTGTCCTCTGCATTTGTCCCATCCCCTGTAGATAGTAGAGGTGGGGAAAATAATCGATTTTTAGATGCATCGCAATTCGGACATGGCGAATATAGAATCGATTAGTAAATGTCGATAATCGATTTATTTATTGTAAATAAAATAATGCAGACAGTTCTAAAATTTGGCTGACTGCAGCGAGCCACCTCACCGAGAGATCCCACCAGCTCCCTTATTATCGGGCGCTTATGTTCCAGTTTTGCACACATTTTCATTGATTTAATAAATGTGGGCATTAATTTAACTGTTTCTTATTCCAAATGAATTTCTAAGTACCTTAACGAGAAAAGGTAAAAGGAGGTGCTTTTTAGCCTCTCTCGTTTGGGCACTTGGAAAAAATCCAAGATTTTTTTTCCCCGTTTTTTTCCAAGTACCTTAACGAGAGAAAGTAAAAGGAAGTGCTTTTTAGCCTCTCTCGTTTAGGCACTTAGAAAAAAATCCAAGATTTATTTTTTTATTTTTTTTCTAAGTTCCTTAAAGAGAAGGTAAAAAGAGGTGCTTTTTAGCCTCTCTCGTTTGGTCACTTAGAAAAAATCCAAGATTAATATTTTTTTATTTTTTTTTCTAAGTACCTTAAACCCTTAAAGGGGGAGGAGTATATTTATAGCTAGAATTCCATGAAATTCAAGTATTTCTTATATATATATATATATATATATATATATATATATATATATATATATATATATATATATATATATATATATATATATATATATATACACACTGTGTATATATATATATATATATATATATATATATATATATATATATATATATATAAATAAAATAAATACTTGACTTTCAGTGAATTCTAGCTATATATATATATATATATATATATATATATATATATATATATATATAATATATATATATATATATATATATATATATATATATATATATACACTACCGTTCAAAAGTTTGGGGTCACATTGAAATGTCCTTATTTTTGAAGGAAAAGCACTGTACTTTTCAATGAAGATAACTTTAAACTAGTCTTAACATTAAAGAAATACACTCTATACCAGGGGTCACCAACCTTTTTGAAACCAAGGGCTACTTCTTGGGTACTGATTAATGCGAAGGGCTACCAGTTAGATACACACTTAAATAAATTGCCAGAAGTAGCCAATTTGCTCAATTTACCTTTAACTCTGTTATTATTAATAATTAATGATATTTATCTTTGTGGAAACACTGATCATCTTAATGACTTCTCACAATAAATATATATAGAAACAGATAAATATCAATATGCAACACTTTATTTTTATATTTTCTCTAAGTGCACATTTTTCAAATTGAACATTTTCAAATGATCACTTCTAAGACAGTCTTGTGAAATCACAATATCCCATTTTAACTAGCTAGCCACTAACATTTTTTAACAAATCATGAATTACTTTGCACCATGTTTGTACAAATAATAACTCATGTAAAATACAAAAGTAAACTCTCAAATTTTTAAATCATGTCACACTTTGAACTGGACACCAAATCTGTTATCTGTTTCTTTGTCAGTTAGTGGGAAGCCTGGCATTGCATGCTGTTAACTAGTGTGTTGTACTCTGGTGTGTAACTTGACACTGCAACTCTGAGTGAGTCTTGCAGATGTGCATCAGTGAGGCGTGTTCTGTGTTTGTTCTTGATGAAGTTCATGTCAGAAAAGGCTGATTCACAAAGATAAGATTTTTCCTCATTGTTTGCGGAACCTTCTTAATCTTTTGGACATATTTTCACAGCAATCTGGCCTAAAGCTTAATTATGATAAATGTAAAATGTTAAGGATCGGAAATCTAAAGGGAACGTCCTTTCGAATGGAATGCAAAGTGTTTTGTTTATAAATTATATGCAATCTGTTGTGTTCCCTAATTTTTTTCTGTGTACATGAATGAAGGTGTGTGTTGCTGAGTCCGACTTGGACATTATCTGGACTGGGCCTGGTTTAAAAAACCCTTTAAAAAATCAAATTTCATTGACAACCTGGTCTGTTAAAGATAAGGCCCTTTTTAAAAAAAAATAAAATAAGATAAATAAATAAAAAACATTTTCTTGGATAAAAAAGAAAGTAAAACAATATAAAAATAATTACATAAAAAATAGTAATTAATGAAAATGTTAGTGGACCAGCAGCCTATACAATCATGTGTGCTTCAGGGACTGCGTCCCTTGCAGATGTGTTGTCTATGTTGTGGGAACCAGAATATTGGTAGCAGAAAGAAATAACCCCTTTTGTGTGGATGAGTGTGCATGGGGGAGGTTGTTTGGGTTGATGCACTGATTGAAAGTGTATCTTATGTTTTTTCTATGTAGATTTAATTTTTAAAAAAAAAAAAAAAATGTAATTTTTTTTTTTTTTTTTTTTTAGAACAGGCCCTCGGGCGACTCATCTGGTCCTTGCGGGCGACCTGGTGCCCGCGGGCACCGCGTTGGTGACCCCTGCTCTATACATTGCTAATGTGGTAAATGACTATTCTAGCTGCAAATGTCTGGTTTTTGGTGCAATATCTACATAGGTGTATAGAGGCCCATTTCCAGCAACTATCACTCCAGTGTTCTAATGGTACAATGTGTTTGCTCATTGGCTCAGAAGGCTAATTGATGATTAGAAAACCCTTGTGCAATCATGTTCACACATCTGAAAACAGTTTAGCTCGTTACAGAAGCTACAAAACTGACCTTCCTTTGAGCAGATTGAGTTTCTGGAGCATCACATTTGTGGGGTCAATTAAACGCTCAAAATGGCCAGAAAAAGAGAACTTTCATCTGAAACTTGACAGTCTATTCTTGTTCTTAGCAATGAAGGCTATTCCACAAAATTGTTTGGGTGACCCCAAACTTTTTAACGGTAGTATATATATATATATATATATATATATATATATATATATATATATATATATATATATATATAAAAAATAAATACTTAAATTTCAGTTTACACATATACACACACATAAAAGTCTGATCTACCTTCGAACTGTCCTGGATGAAATGAAATTATTTTTTACAATCATTTTGGAACTTGCAAGCGTACTTCTTCTTCTTACTCGTCGTCACCATGTCTCTTCTTCGTTCTTCTGCTTCGTCTCTGTTATGTTTTTGGACATTACTACTTGCCGTAGTTTTGAAGCAATGCATGATGGGAATCCGGATGTTGTGTGTCAGTGTATTAACGTGCCGGCTGGAATAAACACACACTCAGAAATAGCTCCGTGCCTGCCTACTTTATGGGTTATAGATAAACCTATGGATAACGGAGACATATATAATAGTCTCCTTTTCAGGTGAGAGAGGACGCTAAAGGCAGTGCCTTTAAGGCACGCCCCCAATATTGTTGTCCGGGTGGAAATCGGGTGAAATTCAGGAGAATGGTTGCCCCGGGAGATTTTCGGGAGGGGCACTGAAATTCGGGAGTCAAGTATGGTTTGGGTCCCTTTTTTCAGGAACACTAACACCAAAAGTCACAAGGTCCGATAGAATTCTAAAAAAGTTATTACAGACCACCTCAAAAATGTTTACAGTTTTTTACTGAATGGGACACCCAAAAGGTATGAACATTATGAACAATAAAACACTGAATATGAACAACATATGAACATTGCTCCTCTTTTACTTCTCAGACCAGCTCTGTGATAGACATCTTTTACAATCAAGCAAAACACAAAAAAATGTAACAAACAGTAAAATATAAATGCAAGTGTAATAAACACCTACAATATGATATATTATCACTTTTATGCAGACATTTGTTGTAAAAATGTGCTTCCGCATCTGTTTCTGATACATGTGTTTGGGGCTAACTGCTCTGAAAAGAAACCTCGCCCACTCTGCTTTGTCCCTCATCAGAGCTGCTGTGACGTAGATTACCGTAATAACTCGTATAACACTCAAAAGCGCAGATTTCAGCCATTGAAAAACTTTCTATAGTTCAAGACTTGCGGTAA
>NC_084734.1:32947625-32960125 GCF_033978785.1 Entelurus aequoreus
AGAAACAGATAACAGATTTGGTGTCCAGTTCAAAGTGTGACACGATTTAAAAATTTGAGAGTTTACTTTTGTATTTTACATGAGTTATTATTTGTACAAACATGGTGCAAAGTAATTCATGATTTGTTAAAAAATGTTAGTGGCTAGCTAGTTAAAATGGGATATTGTGATTTCACAAGACTGTCTTAGAAGTGATCATTTGAAAATGTTCAATTTGAAAAATGTGCACTTAGAGAAAATATAAAAATAAAGTGTTGCATATTGATATTTATCTGTTTCTATATATATTTATTGTGAGAAATCATTAAGATGATCAGTGTCTCCACAAAGATAATTATCATTAATTATTAATAATAACAGAGTTAAAGGTAAATTGAGCAAATTGGCTACTTCTGGCAATTTATTTAAGTGTGTATCTAACTGGTAGCCCTTCGCATTAATCAGTACCCAAGAAGTAGCCCTTGGTTTCAAAAAGGTTGGTGACCCCTGGTATATATAAATATGTAAGGATATATATATATATATATATATATATATATATATATATATATATATATATATATATATATATATATATATATATATATATATATATATATATATATATATATATATATATATATATGTATATATATATATATATATATATATGTATGTATATATATGTATGTATGTATGTATGTATGTGTGTGTGTGTGTCTGTGTGTATATGTGTGTATATATATGTGTGTATATATTTTTTGTGTATATGTATATATATATATGTGTATATATATATATATATATATATTTTTGTGTATATGTATATATATATATATATATATATATATATATATATATATATATGTGTATATATATATATATATATATATATATATATATATATATATATATATATATATATATATATATATATATATATATATATATATATATATATATGTGTATATATATATGTATGTATATATATATATATATATGTATGTATATATATATATATATATATATGTATATATATATATATATATATATATGTATATATATATATATATATATATATATATATATATATATATATATATATATATATATATATATATATATATATATATATATATATATATATATATATATATATATATATATATATATATATATATATATATATATGTGTGTGTGTGTGTGTGTGTGTGTGTGTGTGTGTGTGTGTGTGTGTGTGTGTGTATGCCCTGGACCAAATTATTTCAGCCCAATGCGGCCCCCAGGGCAAAAAGTTTGGACATCCCTGGTATATAGTATATTTCAGTGTTTCTTAACCATAGGGCCCATTGTTGCCTTCTTGGCCTCTAAAGGGCCATCCACAAATATGTGTTTTTGGACAGGGTGCTCAGTTGTAATACACTTTTCCATCACTTGTGGCAGTAATGTATCAAAATTATGATTAAAGCAGTGAAACTGTACTTTTATTTTATTTTTATATATTAGCACTGCGTTATTGTATGTAAATCTATTTTTCATCAGTTTTTAAGAGTCCCTACTTTTGCAGAATATTTAATTAGTATTTATTTTTTAAATCAGCCTGATCCAAGTCTAAAAATGGTGTTTGAGATTAACACATGCTTTCATATCATTTGACAATAATAGTAATATTGTAATTGTAATAGAAAAGTTGGGCCCCGAGGTCAAAAAATGTACGAACCCCTGGTATATAGCATCCAGATGGAAATTAACCTTTGGCTACAATCTGGCACGTTTTACATTTTTTATGTTCTTTAATGTGCATTGTGCATGTAACAAACATATAACAAATATAAGAAATGGAAACTTCCTGTCAGGAATTGTATTATACATCTGCACAAGCTAAGTGGTGGGTCTTGTGGGATAGGTGAAAGTACAATTGGATAAACTGCAGTTGTAAATAAATGATTTAATGTTTTAATGCAAATGTGTCACGGACTGGTACCGGTCCCCAGGCTGGGACCACTGGGACCACTGCTCTAGTGTAAATATGTGTGTATGAGGTGTTTTGTTGCCGTCCTCACTACTAATCCTCACTAATCCCCTTGTCTGTGACGCCATTGTACATGCCTGCTTGTGTGTTCTCTTATGATAAAAGTTCCCTATTTTTCAATCCATCAGTGGATGATGATACCACTTTACTGTGAGAGCAATAAGGTGACATTATTTGTGTGCAAGGAATGTTATTATAGGCTCAGAGCCTCTCAATGCGGGCATTGTTGCAGAGTTCCCTCTAGTGGTCAAAATGATTCACCACAATACATTTGTCTTCCCAAGTTGAAATAGAGTGCAAAATAATACAGAAGTGCTTTGTAAAAGAAATGCTCAAAACAAGTATTTGCAAACATATTTACCAAATTATTTTAACAGAAATTTACACAAAAGCATTTAGATTTCTATTTCTAAAATAATCGCTTAGGAACACAGTAAGGGCGCAGCGGTTTGTATATTTTCTGCTGGATCTACTCTTTATTTTATGCTGCCTTTTTTTTTTTGTTGCTGCAGCTGTTATATATACTGTAATATTGTACATGGTAATTGGGATTTGTTATATATTGTATACATTATATATAAATTTAATATTATAGAATATATCAGTATATATTATATACTGTATATATAATATGTAAAGATTAATATATGTTATGTTGCTACTATGGTACATTTTAAGTCTACTTTATACTTTTTCGCCCTCTTTTTGTGCCCTTGTGTGCATTATCCTTTCCATCCTTATCCTTTCCATCCTTTGTAACTGAGCTACTGTGTGGAACAATTTCCCTTGTGTATCATTAAAGTTTGTCTTAGTCTAAGTCTATATATACACAGTACAGTGTTCCCTCGATTATCGCTACTTAGATTATGATTTGTCTGAATTTTATATGCATCCAAAGTCTTTATAAACCTGCCACACAGCTTTCACAAACGCTTATAAAGACTTTTCTGCACTCTTAAAACACTCTGAGCGCTCTAAAACCTACATGAAAACTTCAGTGGGTACCCAAGTCTCAATGTACTCACTGGTACTTAAAATCTGGGATGCACCGAGATCGCAGTAAGTGAACTGCAAAGTGGCGAGGAGGACTGTACATATATACATACATACAGTACACAATGTATGTGTTAAAGGCTTCATATGGCAATCGTTTTTTGTTTAGACATGTCTTTGAAAGTGTACATTTTGATACTTGTTAAAGACTTGTCATAAAGCAATGGTCAATTTTCTACAGTGTCATGTTAAAAAGTCCACATAGTCATAAAGTCACATTTTTCTCAAACGACAACAAATACAAATTTAGACCTGACTCCTAATGTTTCACTGAACGTTCTTTGTTTTTTCCTACAGGACATAAACGTGTGCATTCTAGATAACTACCCAGAGTGCTCTAACCCAAGAGTCTTCTACCTTATCCCCTACTTTTGCGGACAGCATACTAAATGCAGGTATCGCCCGTCTCCATATTTGCTATCTAGTATACTGTATATCTCTTATTACAAAACGCAAAACCAGTGAAGTTGGCATGTTGTGTAAAACGTAAATTAAAAACAGAATACAATGATTTGCAAATTCTTTTCAACTTATATTCAATTGAATAGACTGCAAAGACAATATATTTAATGTTTGAACTGAGAAACTTGATTTTATTTAGCAAATATTCATTAACTTAGAATTTAATGGCAGCAACACATTGCAAAAATGTTGGCACAGGGGCATTTTCACTACTGTGTTACATGGCCTTTCCTTTTAACACTCAGTAAACCTGACCAATTTTTGGTCAGGTGGAATTATTTCCCATTCTTGCTTGATGAAGCTTAAGTTGTCCAACAGTCCGGGGTCTCCTTTGTGGTATTTTAGGCTTCATAATGTGCCACACATTTCCATTGGGAGACAGGTCTGGACTACAGGCAGGCCAGTCTAGTACCCGCACTCTTTTACTATGTAGCCACGCTGTTGTAACACGTGCAGAATGTGGCTTGGCATTGTCCTTCTGAAATAAGCAGGGGCGTCCATAAAAAACAAAGTGGTGACCCTCACTCCATCCTTGTTTGTGAATGAAAGCTGCTTTTTACCCAATCATGGCACCCACCTGTTCCCAATTAGCCTGTTCACCTGTGGGATGTTCCAAATAAGTGTTTAATGAGCATTCCTCAACTTTCTCAGTCTTTTTTGCCACTTGTGCCAGCTTTTTTGAAACATGTTGCAGGCATCAAATTCCAAATGAGCTTAAAATTAAAACTAGTTTTCCAGTTCAAACGTTAAGTATCTTGTCTTTGCAGTCTCTTCAATTGAATATAAGTTGAAAAGGATTTGCAAATCATTGTATTCTGTTTTATTTACGATTTACACAACGTGCCAACTTCACTGGTTTTGGGTTTTGTATGTTTAAACATCTTTTGGTGTCTCACCAGAGAGCCAGGCCCATGGGCTCTGGAACGGGCCAAACAGAATGTTCTGGAGCAATTCCTGCTGGTTGGCATCTTGGAGGAGCTAGAAGATGTGCTGCTACTCCTGGAGAGGCTTCTACCGCACTATTTCACTGGCGTGCTCAACATCTACAAGAGTCCTGGTAGGAAGATGTTCACACAGCGGTACTTTGGTTTCCATACGCCTCACTTTTCGTGTACAGTGGAACCTCGATTTACAAACCTAATTGGTTCTTGAACAGAAAAGTTTGTGTATTTCAGCAAAATTCTTCATAAGAAACAATGTAATTAGGAATGATGGTTTCCTGCCTCGACAAAAGTCCATATTTTAGCAAAAGTCTGAACGCAATATAAAGCGCTATACAATACTGTATATTGGTACAATTAACGGTATAATAATAAAACCTCCCACGTATGTTACCGCTTTGAATTAAAATTATTATAAAACCACGATTGATAACTGCACTTTAATAAACTCACGGATGGGTGACACTGCTCATTTCCCGGAGAAGCAAGCTAGCGCTACCGAGCTTAAATGGAACATATATACTGTGTATATATATATATATATATATATATATATATATATATATATATATATATATATATATATATATATATATATATATATATACATATGTATATACAGTATGTATATGCATATATGTGTGTATACATACATACATAAATGTATGTATATACATATACATATGTATATATATACATATATGTATATGTATATATGTGTATATATATATACATATATATATGTATATATATATATATATATATATATATATATATATATATATATATATATATATATATATATATATATGTATATATATATATATATATACATATATGTACATGTATATATGTGTATATATATATATATATATATATATATATATATATATATATATATATATATATATGTATATATATATGTACTGTATTTTTCGGAGTATAAGTCGCACCTGCCGAAAATGCATAATAAAGAAGGAAAAAAACATATATAAGTCACACTGGAGTATAAGTCACATTTTTTGGGGAAATTTATTTGATAAAACCCAACACCAAGAATAGACATTTGAATGGCAATTTAAAATAAATAAAGAATAGTGAACAACAAGTGTACGTTATATGAGGCATAAATAACCAACTGAGAACGTGCCTGGTATGTTAACGTAACATATTATGGTAAGAGTCATTCAAATAACTATAACATATAGAACATGCTATACGTTTACCAAACAATCTGTCACTCCTAATCGCTAAATCCCATGAAATCTTATACGTCTAGTCTCTTACGTGAATGAGCTAAATAATATTATTTGATATCTTAAGGTAATGTGTTAATAATTTCACACATAAGTTTCTCCTGAGTATAAGTCGCACCTCTGGCCAAACTATATATATATATATATATATATATATATATATATATATATATATATATATATATATATATATATATATATATATATATATATATATATATATATATATATATATATATATATATATATATATATATATATATATATATATATATATATATATATATATATTTATATATATATATATATATGTGTGTATATATATATATATATATATATACATATACATACAAACCCCGTTTCCATATGAGTTGGGAAATTGTGTTAGATGTAAATATAAACGGAATACAATGATTTGCAAATCATTTTCAACCCATATTCAGTTGAATATGCTACAAAGAAAACATATTTGATGTTCAAACTGATAAACTTTTTTTTTTTGCAAATAATCATTAACTTTAGAATTTGATGCCAGCAACACGTGACAAAGAAGTTGGGAAAGGTGGCAATAAATACTGATAAAGTTGAGGAATGCTCATCAAACACTTATTTGGAACATCCCACAGGTGAACCGGCAAATTGGGAACAGGTGGGTGCTATGATTGGGTATAAAAGTAGATTCCATGAAATGCTCAGTCATTCACAAACAAGGATGGGGCGAGGGTCACCACTTTGTCAACAAATGCGTGAGCAAATTTTTGAACAGTTTAAGAAAAACCTTTCTCAACCAGCTATTGCAAGGAATTTAGGGATTTCACCATCTACGGTCCGTAATATCATCAAAGGGTTCAGAGAATCTGGAGAAATCACTGCACGTAAGCAGCTAAGCCCGTGACCTTCGATCCCTCAGGCTGTACTGCATCAACAAGCGACATCAGTGTGTAAAGGATATCACCACATGGGCTCAGGAACACTTCAGAAACCCACTGTCAGTAACTACAGTTGGTCGCTACATCTGTAAGTGCAAGTTAAAACTCTCCTATGCAAGGCGAAAACCGTTTATCAACAACACCCAGAAACGCTGTCGGCTTCGCTGGGCCTGAGCTCATCTAAGATGGACTGATACAAAGTGGAAAAGTGTTCTATGGTCTGACGAGTCCACATTTCAAATTGTTTTTGGAAACTGTGGACGTCGTGTCCTCCGGACCAAAGAGGAAAAGAACCATCCGGATTGTTATAGGCGCAAAGTTGAAAAGCCAGCATCAGTGATGGTATGGGGGTGTATTAGTGCCCAAGACATGGGTGACTTACACATCTGTGAAGGCGCTATTAATGCTGAAAGGTACATACAGGTTTTGGAGCAACATATGTTGCCATCCAAGTAACGTTACCATGGACGCCCCTGCTTATTTCAGCAAGACAATGCCAAGCCACGTGTTACATCAACGTGGCTTCATAGTAAAAGAGTGCGGGTACTAGACTGGCCTGCCTGTAGTCCAGACCTGTCTCCCATTGAAAATGTGTGGCGCATTATGAAGCCTAGAATACCACAACGGAGACCCCCGGACTGTTGAACAACTTAAGCTGTACATCAAGCAAGAATGGGAAAGAATTCCACCTGAGAAGCTTAAAAAATGTGTCTCCTCAGTTCCCAAACGTTTACTGAGTGTTTTTTAAAAGGAAAGGCCATGTAACACAGTGGTGAACATGCCCTTTCCCAACTACTTTGGCACATGTTGCAGCCATGAAATTCTAAGTTAATTATTATTGCAAAAAAAAAAATAAAGTTTATGAGTTGGAACATCAAATATCTTGTCTTTGTAGTGCATTCAATTGAATATGGGTTGAAAAGCATTTGCAAATAATTTATCATTTATTCCGTTTATATTTACATCCAACACAATTTCCCAACTCATATGGAAACGGGGTTTGTATATGTATATATGTATACATATATGTATACATATATGTATATATATATATATATATATATATATATATATATATATATATATATATATATATATATATATATATATATATATATATATATACACATATATGTATGTATATATACACATATATGTATATATATATACACATATATGTGTATATATACATACATAAATGTATGTATATACATAAACATATGTATGTATATATATATATATATATATATATATATATATATATATATATATATATATATATATATATATATATATATATATATATATATATATATATATTGGACACCCCTGCCCTAATACCTTTATGAAAAAAGTAGGAGATAAATATAAAACTTAAATAACAAAAACAATGTTTTCTTTTGCCAAGGTGTGTGTTGCTTGTTTATTTAAAATAAATAAAACTTGGTTAAAAGATTTCAGAGTGTGTCTAAGTACTTTTTAAGCACAGTCAACAATATCGTAGTAATGATGATAACCGTGATCATTTTTTGTCACAATCACCGTGATAATACATTGAAGGTCCAATGCTTGTGTTTTAATGTCCAAAGTGTGTTTATGTCCTTTAGACCACAAGAAGTCGGGCAACATGACCGGCACGATCCGCAAACACACACCCACCCTGGAGGCGCTGCAGGTGCTCTACCAACGCATGAGCTACGAGTACGACTTCTACAACTTCGTCCGGGACCAGTTCCACCTCATGAAGAAGAAAATTGGCCTCAAATCTGTGGCCCGACCGCAGGCGTACTCCCCGGACTTCCTCCGGGAGCTGGCCCTGCGGACACCCCAGCCTCTGGATGAAGACGAGGAGCTGGACACGGATACGGAGGACGCTAACAGCTGGCTTGTCCATCAGGAGCAAACAGTTTGAGGGGAGGACATCAGGAGGTGTCCTGAGGAGGCAACGGTGCCCTGGCAAAAGTGAGTTGCATTTTTAAGTTGCGACTGTCCTGGATTGCATCGACAGACTCGATGGGTGCTGATTATTTTTACCTGCCGATGGGGAAAGGACAAAGTCTTTCTATTTTAAAGGTCTTGGAAAATCTACAGGTTTTTCTAATGAAGTGGGGCTTTTTTGGTTCTTTTGCTGAATTCTCCAGGAGAGATAAAGCACAGCTACGTTGACCTAAATGCTGGGGAAGTGTGTTCGGAAAAAAAAAATGCTGAGAAGCCAAACAGCAAACCATGAACAGAAAAGTGCCAAAACGTGTGTGTGTGTGTGTGTGTGTGTGTGTGTGTGTGTGTGTGTGTGTGTGTGTGTGTGTGTGTGTGTGTGTGTGTGTGTGTGTGTGTGTGTGTGTGTGTGTGTGTGTGTGTGTGTGTGTGTGTGTGTGTGTGTGAGTGTGTGTGTGTGTGTATCAGTGCAGTGTTTAGACAGGAAGGTGTATTATTCCACGTTTCCACCAAGCACCACAGTTCCTTGGCACCGAGCTGCAAACTGGAAACACAAAATATCCTCTTGACATCCAAAGTGAAGTAAAAAATCTCCCGGATTGTGATGTTTTTGTGAGGATGATATAAAATACTGTGCAGATGGTGAAAGCTTAAGACGACTCTATTAAAAAAGAACAGGTTGCTGCCATTTAAAACCAAAATAAGCTTCGACACGCCCTCCCTTTTCCTTGATAGCTCATCCAATCCACAGTCACATTCACCAAGGGCCTCCTAATTGCTGGAGCTGCCAAGTCTCCTGTCAGCAGCACTGTGCTTTTGTGTAGGCTCCTACCGCGCTGTGCACTGGGCTTGTTTCCGTCCAATGAAATACACACGCTGCGCTTAAAGTTCAAGTTAAAAGTCCCAACGATAGTCACACACACTAGGTGTGGTGAAATTATCCTCTGCATTTCACCCATCCCCATGTTCACCCCCAGGGAGGTGAGGGGAGCAGTGAGCAGCAGCAGTGACCACGCTCGGGGATCACTTTGCAATTTAAAGCCCAATTCCAACCCTTGATGCTGAGGCAATGGGTCCCATTTTTATAGGCTTTGGTATGACTCGGCCGGGGTTTGAACTCACGACCTTCCAGTCTAAGGGCCACTGAACAGTTCAAACTCCACAGGTTGAACCCCAAAGTCCGACCCGACTTGAAATTTCACACCTAATGCGGTACTGAGATTTCCCATGGAACTTTTTCACTTCTGATACGATACTGTAGCCATGAGTATTAGCCGATACGATATCAGCACAAGTCATAGTACATACTTTACTTATTTTGTAGAGTGCAATGTTAAAAAAGGCTAGTGAGTATAGTAGATATGGTGGAAGAATAATCTCATGCCAGAGTGCTAATTTGTTTTTGGCGACACCTAATGGCCACAGTAATTCATCAAATAAGCTAATTACACAGCAAGGTGAATATTTCAGACATGCTTGTGACTGGATACCTTCTAATACACTAAGGAGCAATATGCAACTATAACTATTTGATACTTGTTTTTATTGACTCGTGTTGTGTTCAAGACTGCAATGTTGTTCAATTAAGTATGTCTAGATCAGTGGTTCTTAACCTTGTTGGAGGTACCGAACCCCACCAGTTTCATATGCACATTCACCGAACCCTTCTTTAGTGAAAAGTAAAAAAAATTTATTTATTTTTTTCAAATTCAAGACAAAAGTTAATTTTTTTTTTTTTACTAGTGCACAAAATGAACCGTGCATGAACATCACCTTGTTCAAAGAAGAAAACCAACACAGTGCATGAACTCACGACAAATTACACACTTGCAAATCAGATGTAAAATTAGAGGGAACATTGTCTGGGGGTATCCATAATACTTAGACTTAGACTTCCTTTTTATTGTCATTCAAATTTTAACTTTACAGTACAGATACACCGATAGGGAGAAGTTTTTATTTACACGATTGATTGAAACTTTTATTAGTAGATTGCACAGTACAGTACATATTCCGTACAATTGACCACTAAATGGTAACACCCGAATAAGTTTTTCAACTTGTTTAATTAAGTCGGGGTCCACGTTAATCAATTCATGAGTCTGGTGTGTCTTGACCACTGCGGCGGAGGCTCTGCCGAACCCCTAGGGTTCGATCGAACCCAGGTTAAGAACCACTGGTCTAGATTGTGTGCTATTGTTTGCTTGGCTGTCGTGTAGCTGCTAGCTCCTAGTAGCCTATAGCAGTGGTTCTCAAATGGGGGTACGCATACCCCTGGGGGTACTTGAAGGTATGCCAAGGGGTACGTGAGATTTTTTTTAAATATTCTAAAAATAGCAACAATTCAAAAATCCTTTATAAATATATTTATTGAATAACACTTCAACAAAATATGAATGTAAGTTCATAAACTGAACATCAAATCAAGTAGGCTATTCCATTCACTACCATAAACCCAGAGTTTCCCCCATGCCATGATGGTCTGACCCTCACTAAAATATCTGTCAAAAAGAACTGTGAAAAGAAATGCAACAATGCAATATTCAGTGTTGACAGCTAGATTTTTTGTGGACATGTTCCATAAATATTGTTGTTAAAGATTTTTTTTTTGTGAAGAAATGTTTAGAATCAAGTTCATGAATCCAAATGGATCTCTATTACCATCCACAAAGAGGGCACTTTAAGTTGATGATTACTTCTATGTGTAGAAATCTTTATTTATAATTGAATCACTTGTTTATTTTTCAACAAGTTTTTAGTTATTTTTATATCTTTTTTTCCAAATAGTTCAAGAAAGATCACAACAAATGAGCAATATTTTTGCACTGTTATACAATTTAATAAATCAGAAACTGATGACATAGTGCTGTATTTTACTTCTTTATCTCTCTTTTTCAACCAAAAATGCTTTGCTCTAATTAGGGGGTACTTGAATTAAAACATTTTTTACAGGGCGTACATCACTGAAAAAAGGTTGAGAACCACTGGCCTATAGCCTACAGGGTTTACTGAGGAAAGATCAAATTTGTGTGCTTATTGAAGGACATTTAGGTGTTTTCTGTCGAGCTTTGCACATGTAAACACGCCACAGGACTGCTTGTATCGGACATTTCAGATGCAAGCCGATATCAGACCGATATTTGATATCAATATCAGCTCGGGACACCCCAACTTGGTACTTGGAAAGTATTTTGAGTGCCCATTTGTCAACGACAGTCATGTAGAACAACTGTTTGTTTTTCTTTGTTTACTCTGATTTGTGGAGTCGATTGGTGGAAACACAAGCCAGACCAGATGTGATTTACCAAAGCGAACTGGACCCCTTGGTGGAAACGTGGCTTGAGTGAAATGCATTCTGTTGCAAAATGTATAAATGAGGGTTAAACCGTATGCACTCGTTATGAATTCATAGAATTCCAGTCAAGTGTGCGTGTGCGTGACTTGGGTTTGACACCGCAGTTTTTAAGCAGTTTGGCATCGTTTTGTTTACATTTAGTTTGTTGGGACTTGAGCGTGGCCAGGTGCTTAAAAAAAGAGACATCTATTGTTTATTCCTGGTAATGCATCAATCAGGCAGGAGCTGAGGTCAAAAGTCAAATCAATAGCTTTTCAGTACCAGTCAAAAGTTGTATGCATTCTTTAGACTTACTATGGGAGTATTTCCTCAAATAGTGGCCCCAAAATACCAGGCGTTTATTAAAGAGGCCCTTATTTCAAAATTTTGGTAATTTTATTATTTGGTACATAAAAATAAATATAGTGTTGTATTGTCATACAGCAATGCATTCATGAAATGAATGAAGATATAAAACAGCACTACAACACACGGAGAAGGCAAAGCATTTGTTGTTATTTGAGGAAATAATAACAAAATATTTATTTATTTATTTACTGGGTCTGTCGATAGTTCAGA
>NC_084734.1:32965125-33002625 GCF_033978785.1 Entelurus aequoreus
ATATGTGTGTATATATATGTGTCTATATATATATATATATGTATGTATATATATATATATATATATATATATATATATATATGTATATATGTATATATGTATATACATATATACATATATATATATATATATATATATATATATATATATATATATATATATATATATATATATATATATATATATATATATATATGTATATACATATATACATATATATATATATATATATATATATATATATATATATATATATATATATATATATGTATGTATGTATATATGTGTATATATGTATATACATATGTGTGTATATATACACTACCGTTCAAAAGTTTGGGGTCACATTGAAATGTCCTTATTTTTGAAGGAAAAGCACTGTACTTTTCAATGAAGATAACTTCAAACTAGTCTTAACTTTAAAGAAATACCCTCTATACATTGCTAATGTGGTAAATGACTATTCTAGCTGCAAATGTCTGGTTTTTGGTGCAATATCTACATAGGTGTATAGAGGCCCATTTCCAGAAACTATCACTCCAGTGTTCTAATGGTACAATGTGTTTGCTCATTGGCTCAGAAGGCTAATTGATGATTAGAAAACCCTTGTGCAATCATGTTCACACATCTGAAAACAGTTTAGCTCGTTACAGAAGCTACAAAACTGACCTTCCTTTGAGCAGATTGAGTTTCTGGAGCATCACATTTGTGGGGTCAATTAAACGCTCAAAATGGCTAGAAAAAGAGAACTTTCATCTGAAACTTGACAGTCTATTCTTGTTCTTAGAAATGAAGGCTATTCCACAAAATTGTTTGGGTGACCCCAAACTTTTGAACGGTAGTGTATATATATATGTGTGTGTGGTGTATATATATATATATATATATATATATATATATATATATATATATATATATATATATATATATATATATATATATATATATATATATATATATATATATATATATATATATATATATATATATATATATATATATATATATATATATATATATATATGTGTATACATATATATATATATATATATATATATATATATATACTGTATATATATATATATGTATGTATATATATATGTATATATGTGTATATATATATATACTGTATGTATGTATATATATATATATATATATATATATATATATATATATATATATATATATATATATATATATATATATATATATATATATATATATATATATATATATATATATATATATATATATATATATATATATATATATATATATAGCCCAGCCCCTGTCCACATTTTTTTAACCCAATGCGGCCCCCAGGTCAAAAAGTTTGGGGACCCCTGATATATAATATACAATATGACAAGAAAAAACAAAAAAATAATTTGTCCCACGCATAATAAATACATTTGTCGGATACGTTTTATTTTATTTTTTTAATTAAAAAAAAACTAACAACTGTACATGTTCTTTATTTGACATTAAAGTTAAAGTACCAATGATTATCACACACACACTGATGTGAATATCAAAAATCCTCTAAAATCCTGCAAATATGCCCTCTAGTGTACCCTCTAGTACATATGAATGCATCTGCTTTATTGATGATCAACATATCTACATACCATCTACACATAAAACATGCTGCATGCAAGCTTTTGACATCTTTAGCATTTGCATCATTAGCATAATCACAACTTGCCATGTGCTAACTTTTACCATTTTAGCATTTTGCAAGTCCCATTGACATTTAGCAAGTCAGCTAAATACACGCATGTTGCTAACAATGCTAGCTGTTACGTCCACTATAAGCCTTGTTAGCATTATTTTTTGTTACCAACAGATAGGAGGGCTTTTGAAATTTTTCAAGTTGTTGTTGTTCATTTTAGTATTAACAGACCTGGTGTGAAATAGACATGTAGTCGCACACATGGAAACAAGCTGGTCACTGCATGAAACAAGACAGCGATACCCGCCGCTAAAGATACACTCAGTGAGAACTGATCCCATTCAAGACGGTGTATTTATAAACGATGTCTGTGGATCCAAACATATATTTATTTCATTCAGGGCAAATGTCAGATTTACCAAGATTTGCTTGTATTGTCTTACGTGTTTTAAGAATAGTTGGTCACTTTGTCATCTCGTATATCCAAATATATACAGAGCTAGAAAATAGTTTTTTTTTTCACTATGTGGTTGCCACGGTAACACAGCAGCTTTGTCTGGCCGTGTTTCCAAGGTTATGTCAAGTTGGACTTTGTGTTGTTGTTTGCCAAGTCAACCGCAACCTACTTGTATCACGTAACACACACGCACACGCACACGCACACTTAGTACGTACAGCCGGGACCACTATGATGAGCATGCAGGCCACTCCGGCCAGCAGCAGAGCCGGGGCGCACGTCTTCTTGCGACCAATGCGGTCCATGGCGAAACAGCCCACCAGATAAGAGGGAAGCTCCACCGCACCTGTGGAATCAGCCAATGGTAGAAAGTCTTAGTCAGCAGCTACCAAGCAAACATTAGCATGCTACCATGCTAATGGTTAGCTGATGTTTCATCGTTGTGAAGATGCTAACCAACGCAACAGTAAAAGACAGGTTATATCTTCAGGTTAACTAAAACAAATGTTTTGTTGTGGTTGTCTAAAAATAGTATGAAAATAATATCTAAGTATTTGTAATATCAATTAACGAGTGTTTCAAATCATAATGTTTGGCCTCCAAACACTGTCGGATATTTTCACTATAGATGAAAGAAGTGAAGATGTTTTATAGCATGTCAAAATAATAATAATATTAATAATAATAATTAGCTTTATTGACTCCGAGGAGAAATTTGTTTTGGACATCAAGACACAGCGTTTTACATACACACATGCATACATACATACATACATGCATGCATTTATGCATACATACATGCATGCATACATACTTGTATACATACATACATGCATACTTGCATACATACATACATGCATACTTGCATACACACATACATACATGTATACATACATACATGTATACATACATACATGCATACATACATACATACGTGCATACATACATACATACATACATGCATACATACATACATGTATACATACATACATGTATACATACATACATGCATACATATATACATACATACATACGTGCATACATACATACATACATACATACATACATACATACATGCATGCATTTATGCATACATACATGCATGCATACATACTTGTATACATACATACATGCATACTTGCATACATACATACATGCATACTTGCATACACACATACATACATGTATACATACATACATGTATACATACATACATGCATACATATATACATACATACATACGTGCATACATACATACATACATACATGCATACATACATACATACATGTATACATACATACATGTATACATACATACATGCATACATATATACATACATACATACGTGCATACATACATACATACATACATACATACATGCATGCATTTATGCATACATACATGCATGCATACATACTTGTATACATACATACATGCATACTTGCATACATACATACATGCATACTTGCATACACACATACATACATGTATACATACATACATGTATACATACATACATGCATACATACATACATACGTGCATACATACATACATACATACATGCATACATACATACATGTATACATACATACATGTATACATACATACATGCATACATATATACATACATACATACGTGCATACATACATACATACATACATACATGCATGCATTTATGCATACATACATGCATGCATACATACTTGTATACATACATACATGCATACTTGCATACATACATACATGCATACTTGCATACACACATACATACATGTATACATACATACATGTATACATACATACATGCATACATATATACATACATACATACGTGCATACATACATACATACATACATGCATACATATATACATACATACATATGTGCATACATGCATACATACATACATACATGCATGCATTTATGCATACATACATGCATGCATACATACTTGTATACATACATACATGCATACTTGCATACATACATACATGCATACTTGCATACACACATACATACATGTATACATACATACATGTATACATACATACATGCATACATATATACATACATACATACGTGCATACATACATACATACATACATACATGCATACTTGCATACATACATACATGCATACTTGCATACATACATACATACATGTATACATACATACATGTATACATACATACATGCATACATATATACATACATACATACGTGCATACATACATACATACATACATACATACATGCATACATACATACATACATGCATGCATTTATGCATACATACATGCATGCATACATACTTGTATACATACATACATGCATACTTGCATACATACATACATGCATACTTTCATACATACATACATACATGTATACATACATACATGTATACATACATGCATGCATACTTATATACATACATACATATGTGCATACATGCATACATACATACATGCATGCATGCAAACATACATACATGCATACATTTCATCCGACAATACAGTGACGACAGTGAACAGTGTAACCACAATAACACATTTTTATTGAGCTTATCTTATCAAACGTATAATTTTCTAGTATTGTTGTATATCATATGATGTAATATGTCTTCTATTTAATGTTACATACCCTTTTTTTAAACAAAATAAAGTGTCCGGCGCACAATAACTTAAATCTGAGCCGAGGATGTCGTTGTGGCTTGTGCAGCCCTTTGAGACACTTGTGATTCAGGGCTATATAAATAAACTTTGATTGATGATTGATTGATAACTAATCAAACGCACATACTATTGGCTTCCATGTAAATCATTTAGGTTTTGCCCTCAAAGCCTTCCTGTATCTAGAGACTTACTCTCTGAGTTTGTAAACAACAACAAAAAAGTGAAAAAGGAAAACTATCAAGCTAATAACTTTAGTAGGTTTACTAGGTATCGATCCTATCGACATCTGGATCGATCACCCCTGCTTGGTGTACTCTTGCTCGGTGTGTGTGTGTGTGTGTGTGAAGCATGCTTAGCCATTCCTTTCCCTCTCGTCCTCCAGTGATACCGTTACTTGGAATAGACTTAGTTTATTTTTCGCCGTGTTAGTGAGGATTCGTATCTTAGAAGCGACCTCGCACTGTGGATAAACAACGTGTTTTGATGCATCTTGCTCTCAAATTCATGTGTGTAACAAGGAATATGGAAACGTCATTGTGTATCGCTGAGCTAGCATCACTTTCACGTGGGGACAATCTTTTTGTAAACCCTGGCACACAGCTGTGGTAAAGGTACAAAAATAAAACATTTAAAATAAAAACATTTGGAGTTACATACATTTGATGTACTTATTTCTGGGCCAAAACATACAAGGAAGAAATTGATAATTGCATTTGTTCATTGAAAAAAGCATGAATACAAATCATGTTTTTTTTTTCCTCCATGAAAATTACACATACTTTTTTTTTCTATCAAAAAAAGTATTTCTTTTTTTTTTTTTGTATATATTTTATGAAAAATGTGTGTATATACAGATTATATACAGTTAAATATGTTTTTAATGTTGGGAGAGTAAACATTTTTGTTGTGCTTCAATAAAAGTAAAAACATTTTGTTCCACATTATACAAAACCCAAAACCAGTGAAGTTGGCACGTTGTGTAAATGGTAAATAAAATCAGAATACAATGAATAAAACATATGTTGCCATCCAAGCAACGTCTTTTTCATGGACGCCCCTGCTTATTTCAGCAAGGCAATGCCAAGCCACGTTCTGCACGGCTTTACCGCATGAATTGGTTAACATGGACCCCGACTTAAACAAGTTGAAAAACTTATTCGGGTGTTACCATTTAGTCGTCAATTGTACGGAATATGTACTGTACTGTGCAATCTACTAATAAAAGTCTCAATCAATCAATCAATCAATCAATCAATCGTAGTAAAAGAGTGTGGGTACTAGACTGGCCTGCCTGTAGTCCAGACTTGTCTCCCATTGAAAATGTGTGGCGCATTATGAAGCCTAAAATACAACAACGGAGACCCCCGGACTGTTGAACAACTTAAGCTGTACATCAAGCAAGAATGGGAAAGAATTCCTCCTGAAACGTTTCAAAAATTGGTCTCCTCAGTTCTCAGTGTTATTAAAAGGAAAGGCCATGTAACACAGTGGTAAAAATGCCCCTGTGCCAACTTTTTTGCAATGTGTTGCTGCCATTAAATTCTAAGTTAATGATTATTTACAAAAAATAATGAAGTTTCTCAGTTCGAACTGTCTTTGCAGTCTATTCAATTGAATATAGGTTGAAAAGGATTTGCAAAACATTGTATTCTGTTTTTATTCACGAATTACACAACGTGCCAACTTCACTGGTTTTGGGTTTTGTATATGTTTTGGCAAACTCGACACAAGGCCAAAGCCTTTACCCAAACAGAAGGGCCTCATGTCCAAATGTCAGTTTGGCTCCCATTTCCCCCCAGAGGACAGAACTGGAATTACAGACAACATTTCCCAACAGCTGAAGACCATCAGTAATCAGGAAGGCTCTCACCTGAAGCAATCAAATCCACTCCTTTTTAAGTCTGCAGTCCAGCTCAAACTTCAGGCCAACAAACACTGCTCGAGGACAATTTGCCAAGTGCAGTAGTGCCTAACTGTTTACAAAGACCAGGGTGGCTGACGGTGAGATGTCTTATATTATTTTGATGTTTGATTTGATGTGTTGAATTTATTTAATGGCCAAGTGGTTGTTAAATGTTTAAATGCCAAATCCAAGCTGTTAAAGGTCATGTATATGTACTTTTGGAAACACTTTTACTTTAAAAAATTGCTTATTGTAATTTGTTTATATTGGTCCCTAATTGCTTTTGTATTTGTATTTCCAAAGGTTTTTCACCTTATAAGTATTCAGTGAAAAAAAGAGACAATCAAGTCCAAAATAAAAGGATAAACAGAGATTTGTCTCATCATTGGATTAAACCAAAGAGTGAAGTCCCAGTGTAACCCCTGGTCGAAAATCTAAACCCTTTTCAAGTTAGGGGATAAAACAAACAAACAAAACATAACTTGACAGTATATTTGGAGATTTGCTGATGTCACAGCAATAGCCGCACACTTACCAGCCAGGAAGAGGTTAATGTACTGATTCCCTCCAAGGTTGACGGAGCCCAGAGAGAAGACGTAGTATCCCAGGCTGCCGATGAACCAGATGGCCCACACGGTGCACGTTCGCCCCGCCATCCTCCAGCTGCCGAACAAATCCAAGATGGACAGCTTCTTCTCGTCCTCGGCCGGTCTGTCCGACATATTCTTCTCCAGTAGAGCTTTTTCGTTTTGTTCCGACTCCAGAAGTTCCTCCACCTTGAGCCGCGACTCCAGGCCGTTGACGCGGGCCATGTGATCCAGGAGGGTCTGGGCGTCCTTGTAGCGACCCTTGGCGATGAGGTAAAAGGGCGTCTCGGGGAACTTCCAGCAGAAGAGCAAGAAGGGCGAGGTGCAGAGGGAGAGGATGATCTGGTAGATCCACCACACTCGCACCAAGTAGCCCGTCAGAGCCACGACCATGATGCCCACTGCGAAGGCGGCGTGCACGTGCATGGAAGTCCAAGTGCGCACCTTGATGCCAGTGAACTCTGTCACGTAGACAAACACCACGACCAGATAGCCGCTGGACGCCTGGTGGAAGAAAGAAGTAGACGACTAACTAAACTCTTCAATCAACTCTTTCAAACTCTATACCTACTTTTTTATGATGGGATAACAAACCTCTGCCATGCAGGAGGAAAAATGTGACAAATCAGGTCAATAAAAGACCTTTGTTTTTAGTTTCAGAGGTAAAACAAGAAGAAGAAAAAATAAAATATATATATATATATATATATATATATATATATATATATATATATATATATACTACCGTTCAAAAGTTTGGGGTCACCCAAACAATTTTGTGGAATAGCCTTCATTTCTAAGAACAAGAATAGACTGTCGAGTTTCAGATGAAAGTTCTCTTTTTCTGGCCATTTTGAGCATTTAATTGACCCCACAAATGTGATGCTCCAGAAACTCAATCTGCTCAAAGGAAGGTCAGTTTTGTAGCTTCTGTAACGAGCTAAACTGTTTTCAGATGTGTGAACATGATTGCACAAGGGTTTTCTAATCATCAATTAGCCTTCTGAGCCAATGAGCAAACACATTGTACCATTAGAACACTGGAGTGATAGTTACTGGAAATGGGCCCCTATACACCTATGTAGATATTGCACCAAAAACCAGACATTTGCAGCTAGAATAGTCATTTACCACATTAGCAATGTATAGAGTGTATTTCTTTAAAGTTAAGAATAGTTTAAAGTTATCTTCATTGAAAAGTACAGTGCTTTTCCTTCAAAAATAAGGACATTTCAATGTGACCCCAAACTTTTGAGCGGTAGTGTGTGTATATATATATATATATATATATATATATATATATATATATATATATATATATATATATATATAATTAAAATTTTAAAACTACAGACATATCATCAGATTATTTTCATCTTATTTTTTTGTTTTAGTTACTTTTTTATTACAGAATAAATTAGTAAATGTATTCTATTTATTTATTATGTATATGTACAAAGCTAAATATTATTTTTTTTTAATACTGTGATGGCGGGGCGTATATATATATATATATATATATATATATATATATATATATATATATATATATATATATATGCCCCGCCATCGCAGTATATATATATATTTTTTTTTTGTTTGTTTTGTTCTGTTTTTTTGCTTTTATTAAAAAAGTCTATTATATTTTTGTTAAACTTGAAAAATAAAGACATTTTGTAATAATTTACTGGTTGAGTTATTTTTTATTACAATAATAACTAAATGTATCATACACTATATAATGTAGATATCAATCAAACAAAAAAATCTAAAATGTTACATTTTTGTTTGTTTTTGCTTCATCCAAAAAGATAAATGAATAAAAATGCAACAACAATTTTATTTATTCAATAAAAAAATCTATTACGTTTTTTTGTTTATCTAAAAAAACAAGAAGTACTTTATTTTTCTTATAATTATTTGTTTTATGTTTTTTGATTTTCTTTGAAAAAAACATTTTCCTACAAGTAAAAACAACCCCTCCCTAAAGTTAATGAATGTCATTTTTGTAGCATTAAAAAATAATTAAATTCTTAATTTCTTTGCAAAAACACTCGAGTAACAATGCCAGTTCTGTCAATTGCAGCATGACAACTTTTTACACATCAGGTTTTACTGTGTGATCGCTAACGCTGTGTAAAAGCCTGCATGTGCTTGCAGAGTGGTGCTGTTATGTGGGAGTTGTTTACCAGAGTCTGATTCCATGTGAAACACGTCAGCTGTGTAGGGGGGTTGCAGGGTCAACTTTACAGCTGCACAGGCCAGTAATTGGCATGATCAGATCAGCTTATGAGCTGTTATTGTTGTGTTGAGTTGCATGTGAAGACGCACAACAAGGAACTCACCATGGCCAGCAGGAAACGCAGCGCCACAAAGAAGTAGTAGTTTTTGGAAAAGGCCACAAACACGCCGAGGGCAAACTGACAGACGCTGGTGAACATGAGGATCTTCACTCGGCCCACCCTGAAGGAAAAATGAATTGTTGGCTTATGACTGCATAGCGTTTGTCTGTCCCCTCTTAAGACAAAAAGACATGATCTTGTCTCACATAAGGATTGTGAATGATAGGCACATTTTTAAAAAGTGCATTCCCCTTTTAGGAATATGTCCATGTTGCATAGAATGTCACTGCTGTGTTCTGTCCTTTCTCTGTCTTTCCCTCTGAAGAAATGATGCCAATGTTGAGTAGAATGTCACTGCTGTGTTCTGTCCTTTCTGTCTTTCCCTCTGAAGAAATGATGCCAATGTTGAGTAGAATGTCACTGCTGTGTTCTGTCCTTTCTCTGTCTTTCCCTCTGAAGAAATGATGCCAATGTTGAGTAGAATGTCACTGCTGTGTTCTGTCCTTTCTCTGTCTTTCCCTCTGAAGAAATGATGCCAATGTTGAGTAGAATGTCACTGCTGTGTTCTGTCCTTTCTCTGTCTTTCCCTCTGAAGAAATGATGCCAATGTTGAGTAGAATGTCACTGCTGTGTTCTGTCCTTTCTGTCTTTCCCTCTGAAGAAATGATGCCAATGTTGAGTAGAATGTCACTGCTGTGGTTATGTCCTTTTTCTGTCTGTTCCCTTTGAAGGAACAATGCCAGTTTTGCATATGTGACTGCAACTCTTATGTTCCTTTTCCCTGTCTGTCCCCTCTTAAGGAATGACGCCAATGTTGTATATAACATCACTGATACGTCCTGTCCTTTCTTTGTTTGTCCCCTCTTAAGGAATGATGGCAGTTTTGTTCTGTTCATTTTCCCTGTCTGTCCCCTCTTAAGGAATTATGTAAATGTTGCATATAATTTAACTGCTGTGTTTTGTCCTTTCTCTCTGTCTGTCCCCTTTTTAGGACCGATGCCAGTTTTGCATTGAACATCACTGATATGTTCTGTCCTTTCTTTGTCTGTCCACTCTTAAGGGATGATGCCAATGTTGCATAGAACGTCACAGGTGTGTTCTGTCCTTTCTTTCTGTCTGTCCCCTCTTAAGGAATGACGCCAATGTTGTATAGAACATCACTGATGTGTTCTGTCCTTTCTTTCTGTCTGTCCCCTCTTAAGGAATGACGCCAGTTTCGCATAGAGTGTCACTGCTGTGTTCTGTCCTTTCTTTCTGTCTGTCCCCTCTTAAGGAATGATGCCAATGCTGCATAGAACGTCACTAATGTGCTCTGTCCTTTCTTTCTGTCTGTCCCCTCTTTGATGCCAGTTTTCCTTTAAACATCACTGATATGTTCTGTCCTTTCTTTGTGTGTCCCCTCTCAAGTAACAATGCCAGTTTTGCATAGAATGTCACTGTTGTGTTCTGTCCTTTCTTTCTGTCTGTCCCCTCTTAAGGAATGATGCCAGTTTTGCATAGAATGTCACTGCTGTGGTTATGTCCTTTCTCTGTCTGCCCCCTCTTAAGAAACAATGCCAGTTTTTCATATGTCACTGCAACTGGTATGTTCCTTTTCCCCTGTCTGTCCCCTCTTAAGGAACAATGCCAGTTTTTCATATTAAAGTTAAAGTACCAATGATTGTCTCGTGGCGAAATTATTCTCTGCATTTGATCACCCCCTGGGAGGTGAGGGGAGCAGTGAGTAGCATTTTTGGTGATTTAACCCCCAATTCCATGTCACTGCAACTGGTATGTTCCTTTTCTCCTGTCTGTCCCCTCTTAAGGAATGATGTCAATGTTGCATAGAATTTTAATTGCTGTGTTCTGTCCTTTCTCTGTGCCAGTTTTGCATTGAATGTCACTGATATGTTCTGTCCTTTCTTTGTTTGTCCCCTCTTAAGGAATGATGCCAGTTTTGCATGAATTCTGTTCTTTCTCCCTGTCTGTCCCCTCTCAAACACCGCGTGCCTCTGCTCACCTGTCAGCAATGTCCCCAAAGACGAGGGCCCCGACCAGCACCCCCAACATGAAGGTGGGCTGGCACAGCTTGGCCAGCCAAGCTCTGTCACAGACCAGGTCCCAGTCGGTCACAATACTCTGGTACACTTCGCTATGATCGTAAGCAAAGTTCCCATCGCACACCTGTGCCGTTTTGTTGCCGTCAAAGTTGTAGGTGAAGTCCCTGGGGTCCATCCGCAGGGCTCGCTGACACCGGCTCAGCTCCCACTGTAGTCCGTCATGAGTCCTCACCACCAAAGGGCCTGTCCCACCTTTCAAGGCCGGCAGGAAGTCCTCCACGTGATATCCTGTCAGGTTGCCGAACAAGACCTCCGTGACGTTGCCGGGGACACCGCAGACAAAGTTGGGGGTCTCCACCAGGAAGACAGAGGCCAGGTAGTGGATCCCGCAGGCCATGGCTTGGAAGGCGGCCGCAAAGTAGACACATGCTTGGAACCTGCGGATGAAGAAAAGATGTGTGCTTAACTGTTGTCACCGTCACAAAAGCATGTCTTTTTGGAGAAGAAAAATACATATGTTAGTGGTTAAATAAAGGATAAATGTATCATTTATCCAGGCTTGACATTTATAGCGCATACAGAGTGAATTCAATATTCTGAATTTTTGCAGATACATGCTTTTCATTGTGTAGTAAAGTAAAGTACCAATGATAGTCACACACACACTAGGTGAGGTGAAATTACTCTCTGCATTTGACCCAGCCCCTTGTTCCACCCCCTGGGAGGTGAGGGGAGCAGTGAGCAGCAGCGGTGGCCGCGCTCAGGAATCATTTTTGGTGATTTAACCCCCAATTCCAACCCTTGATACTGAGTGCCAAGCAGGGAGGTAATGGGTCCCATTTTTATAGTCTTTGGTATGACTCGGCCCGGGGTTTGAACTCACGATTGACCGATCTCAGGACGGACACTCTAACCACAAGGCCACTGTGCCAGATAACACGTAAATATGCTGAGATATGTATTGATGATATCAAAGAAACACTTTGCAATGCATGTTGATGAGCTGAAATGCCTTGGAAAAAAATACAATGAAGGTTATACACACGTTACGTGGACGGCGTGGCACGGTTGGGAGAGTGGCCGTGCCAGCCACCTGAGGGTACCTGGTTCGAGCCCCAGCTTCTACCAACCTAGTCACGTCCGTTGTGTCCTTGAGCAAGACACTTCACCCTTGCTCCTGATGGGTCGTGGTTAGGGCCTTGCATGGCAGCTCCCGCCATCAGTGTGTGAATGTGTGTGTGAATGGGTGAATGTGGAAATAGTGTCAAAGCGCTTTGAGTACCTTGAAGGTAGAATAGCGCTATGTAAGTATAACCCATTTATCATTTATATATTGTAGAATAAAAACCATGCAGATCCACATGGAACTTTTTTTTTTTTTTTTTTACAAAATATGACAATTAATTCATGAAAAGATTTTAAAATGTATTTTACATGAATTTACAATTTTGGAGTACTGTAGAGCTGTAGAGCAACAATATATTGATTAAAGTACTAGATACCGCATAAGTATGCCTTCTACTGGAAGTGGTATTGAGAACGGCACTCTCTACATTGTCCATTAAAAAGCCTGTATACCCAAATGTAATTATTTTAAATAAAATAAAAATTTTAAAAAAAAACAAATATATATATATATATATATATATATATATATTTTTTTTTTTTTTTAAAAAAAGGTATATTAAAAAAAATCTATACAATTATTATAAAATAAAAATATTATATATATATATATATATATATATATATATATATATATATATATATATATATATATATATATATATATATATATATATATATATATATATATATATATATATATATATATATATATATATATATATATAATATTTTTATTTTATAATAATTTTATAGATTTTATTTTTTAGTATACCTTTTTTGAAATATGTATTTTTTTTAGGGGGAAAAAAATACATGTACATATATTCATAAATATATAAAAACTACATAATTATTTATTATATTGAAATATTTTTTCTTAAATGAGACTACTAAATTTAGACTCAACCAGCATAAAAGCATGCAAAACAAACATTGCACAAAGTTATGACTTTTTGTGTGAAGAGTGTTGCTTTTTCAACCCCTCTAACTTATGATGTGCATAAAAATTAATAACACAAGTTTGCATACCTTTTAAAATGTCCTAGCTCGTCGAATATCCTTTCTACCTTCATTTTACCAGGGGCTCCTCGGTGTGTCAGTGTGTGTGTATGTGTGTGGGGGGCGGGTGTGTGTGTGTGTGTGTGTGTGTGTGTGTGTGTGTGTGTGTGTGTGTGTGTGTGTGTGTGTGTGTGTGTGTGTGTGTGTGTGTGTGTGTGTGTGTGTGTGTGTGTGTGTGTGTCCACTGTTGGTCCACGTCAACTGCTGCACAAATTTGGATTAGGGTGGGAGTGTGGGAGGAGCACACACACACACACACACACACACTTTCTCCTCTCCTGTTTGTCATGTTCTAATTTCACTCCAGCTGTGACTGATCAAAAGAGGCTTAATAATTGTTAGCAGAACTTCAGACATTGATTCTTAGCTGAAAAGTTATATATTCATATTTTTCATACTAATATAGTTGAGCTTCAGCAGGAATGTTTGGTCCAAACAAGCTGCCTCAAAGTAACCATTGAGCTTCTTTTAAATCAACCCGTTTACACCAAAGAAAACACACTGAACAGGCTTGACATTTATAGCGCATACAGAGTGAATGCAGAAAATAAATCCTTCAACCAATCAATCAAAGTTCACTTCTATAGCCTTAATCACAAGTGTCTCAAAGGGCTGCACAAGCCACAACGACATCCTCGACTCAGGTCCCACATCAGAGCAAGAAAGAACTCAACTCAATGGGATACAATGAGAAACCTTGGAGGGGACCAACTTGGAACAGAAGCGCCTCCTCCGTGGAAGCTGATCCGTGGCCACCTGAGAGCCTCTCCACGTAGGAGAGGGGGGCAGAGTAGAAAAGAGAGACAGCAGATCAACTGGTCTAAAAGGGGGTCTATTTAAGGGGTAGGGTGTATACATGAGTTTTAAGATGTTAAATCCTTTCCTTTATTTACTGACTACCGACACAAGAAATGTCCTAATTTTACCAGACGACTCTCACATTATTGCAAGGAAATAAATTGTAAATTTACAAGAATAAAATAGACACTGTAATATAGTCAAATACTGCAAGAATTACGTGACGATGAATTGGTCATTTCTACCAAAATGATGTTGCTGTGACAAGAGAAATTTTCATTTTATGGAAATAAAGTTGCAATATATTCTCCTGCTTATCTGGGGTTGGGTCGCGAGAGCAGCAGCCTAAGCAGAGAAGCCCAGACTTCCCTCTCCCCAGCCACTTTGTCCGTCTCCTCCTGGGGGATTCCGAGGTGTTCCCAAACCAGCTGGGAGACATAGTCTTCTCAACGTGTCCTGGGTCTTCCCCGTGGCCTCCTACCGGTCGGACATGACCCTAAACACCTACGCAGGGAGGCGTCCGGAGGGCTGCCTGACCAGATGCCTGAACCACCTCATCTGACACCTCTTGATGTGGAGGAGCAGCGGTTTTCTTTTGAGCTCCTCCCGACTGACAGAGCTTCTCACCCTATCTCTAAGGGAGAGCCTTGCCACCAGATGGAGGAAACTCATTTCGGCCGCTTGTACTCGGGATCTTGTCCTTTCGGTCATGACCCAAAGCTCATGGCCATAGGTGAGGATTGGGACGTATAGTGATAGGGAAGGAGCTGAGCCTTCCTTCTTCACCACGACGGACCGATACAGGGTCCGCATCCCTGCAGACGCTGCACCGATCCGCCTGTCGATATCACGATCCACTCTTCCCTCACTTGTGAACAAGACTCTGAGGTACTTAAACTCCTCCAATTGAGGCAAGATCTCCTCCCCAACCCCTTTTCTGGGCGAGAACCATGGACTCGGACTTGAAAGTGCTGATTTTCATCCCAGTCGCTTCACACTCGGCTGCCAACCGATCCAGTGAGAGCGGAAGATCCCAAAGCCATCAGGGTCACATCATCTGCAGAAAGCAGATACCTAATCCTGCAGTTACCAAACTGGATCCCCTGAACGCCTAGAAATTCTGTCCATAAAAGTTATGAACAGACTCAGCGACAAAGGGCAGCCTTGGCGGAGTCCAATCCTCACTGGGAACGGGTTCAACTTACTGCCAGCAATGCAGACCAAGCTCTGACACCAATCGTACAGGGAGCGGACCGCCACAATCAGACAGTCCGATACCCCATACTCTCTGAGCGCTCCCCACAGGACTTCCCGAGGGACACGGTCGAATGCCTTCTCCAAGTGCACAAAGCATGGGCAAACTCCCATGCACCCTCAAGGACCCTGCCGAGAGTTTGGAGCTGGTCCACAGTTCCACGACCAGGACAAAAACCACACTGCTCCTCCTGAATCCGAGGTCCAACTACTAGCCTCCTCTCCAGTACACCTGAATAGACCTTACCGGGAAGGCTGAGGAGTCGCAATGTATCGAACATAAACTGCATTAAGTTAAGGACCGATTTAATTTTGTTCTGACTTCTCTTTCTGTCCCCTCTAAAGAAAGTTAAAATTGTTTTCATTTGTATTGTTCTGTTGTGTTTGTACCCTCTTCAGAAATTATGTCAGTGTCAATTGTCGTTTTTGCCTTCACTGTTGTCCATATTGTTCTTTTATTGCGCCGGTTTCCCTATTCTGGCTCTGTCTGTCCCCGTTCGTCCCAAGTACTGCTCAAGAGAGGATTCAGTTGGATGGTTTTTCCACCTCACTTGTGTCAGATGACCTATTTCTGGATGAATTCAAAGGCTGCAATGAACTGACGCAGTAAAATAAACGTTTCAGAACTTTATTGACCGCCTTCATGCGGCATCCTGACTGGATCCGGCTGGTCGGGCCCTGCAGACCATCACTATGACATCACAGCGTCTCGCCATCTGCTTGACATCCTCACCGGACATGCGATCAACAGAGTGAAGAGAAGTTCACAAGGAGAACAACAACACAGTATAACAAAGTGGAAAGATTTGCAGTACACCTAAAAACACACTTAAATCATGTAGTTGCTGGCCCCACTATGGACTGGACTCTCACACTATTAACTAGATCCACTCGACGTCCATTGCACCGGTCGCCCAGGGGGAGGGGGGTCCCCACATCTGTGGTCCCCTCCAAGGTTTCTCATTGTATCCCATTGGCTTGAGTTTTTTCTTGCCCTGATGTGGGATTTGAGCCAAGGATATCGTTGTGGCTTGTGCAGCCCTTTGAGACACTTGTGATTAAGGGCTATATAAATTAACTTTGATTGATTGATTGATAGTCAAAGATTTGCTTTTTTTCAAAGTGTGTTTTCTTAAATGGAAAGACAACTTTCACTAGTTACAATAAAATGTATCTTATTGTACAAAGACATCTTTGGTGTTATGAATATTTCACATTTTTGTTGTTTTTGTTGTTTTTAAATACACCTTCATTGACTTTAATCTTGTAAAATTATGACTTTAAAGAAATATATATGCACTTTAACTTTAATCTTTGAAACCATTTAAAATATATATATATATATATATATATATATATATATATATATATATATATATATATATATATATATATATATATATATATATATATATATATACTTTTTTTTTTTTTTGACCATTATGCATTACAATCTTGGAAAGTTACGACATTTTCCTTAAAAAAAAAAAAAAGAAAGAGAAAAATAAAAACAACGACAAAAAACACTGTTAATCTCGTACGATTAACAATGTATTTTTGGTAAAGATTCTGACTTTCTTCTAGAATTTTTTCATTTTTTAAACACCTGTAATCTTGTACATTTACAACTTTAATGTAATAAAAATTATTATTTTTTGTTGTCAAAACCAAAACACCTTTATTCTTGTATGATTACAATTTAGTATTGAAAAATTATGATTTTTTTTCCCAATAAAGAAACAAACAAATTAAAAAAACACCTTCAATATTGAAAAATTACAGTTTTAATATGGTAACACTCTGACTTTTCTTCTCAAAGAAATAAGACGTGATGCATGTAGGACTCTCTTTTTTGTCTAAAAATGCATTTATTCTTGAACTATTCTGACTTTACTCTTGTAAAATTGTTTTCCTGAAATAATACACATTTAATCTTGTATGATTACCATCTTTTTCTGGATGAAGATGCCTTCTTGCAAGAAATTGACTTTAGTAATGTAAAATAACCACCTTTTTTCTTCCGTCATAATTACTTTTTTGATCATAATCCCTGCATAATCTTGCAGTAGCTTTAATGTATTCACCATGTTCAAATAAAACAAAAGTTGGCAGGTGCTTAATGAACGGACTAATCGTTGCACGTAACAGAATGAGTGAACTTTGAGGTGTGTTCATTATTTGCGTCCTACGGCAAACAAACACTGACCTTCAGCTGTTCACCTCCAACATGTGCGGTAGAACATTTACTGTATTTATTTGTCTTCCTGTGGTTGTGGTCACACATCGGCAAGTTTTGAAATATTAAACCTTCTGAGTGAATGTTCAATTTGTGTCCAGTTGAACCTTGCTACCAAGTGAGGGCTCCGGATGGAACAAGACTATATGACCTTTAACCTCAGGGCATTATTTTGGGAAAATATATCTTTTAATCTAATCCACACAAGAAAACCCCCACCAGATGGCAGTAGAGATGGTAATATTCTGTCCAATTTTTTACTAATAAAATATTTTGTCTAAATAATAATGTTAAATTTATTGATACCATTTACTGAATTTAATTATGTATTGCACAAAATGCAATCAATTCAAGTAAATTTCACTTTTTGTATGAATTAAAAAAATATTCTGTTTGTAAAATTTAAGTCTTATAGATGGTTGTATTGTCTTTTTTATTTCTAATTTATGACACTTTTTATTCCCCAAAACTATGTCCAAATAACAATAATAATAACAATAACAAAAGAAATATCTGTATAATTGTAAACTGTATTACATAAATGTATTTATTATATTTGATCCTTGCTGGGAATTTATTTGTATTTATGTTTTTTAAACACCCCTGCCAACATTAAGCACGCTGCCACTATAAACCACTAGATGGCAGTAGAAATTGCAATATTATTTGCCATAGTTTATTATTTATAATGTAGAGATCTATTTTTCTTAAATAATGTGAGAGTGAGTCGTGACACTCAGACAGGGGAGGAAATCACCCAATTGTTGGTGCCAAAAAGCCGTCGGGAAATGATTTTCCAGGCGGCGCATTTTAACCCGATGGCAGGTCACATGGGTTATGATAAAACACTCAATCGGATAATGGTCCGGTTCTATTGGCCAGGCATTCGGGCAGACGTGCGCCGCTAGTGCGCGGCCTGCCCGGACTGTCAACTAGTCAACCCCGCGGCCACCCCTTGAGCACCTTTGCGGATATTACCACTCATAGAGGTCCCGTTTGAGCGAATTGGCATGGACCTCGTCGGACCATTTCACCCGAGCACCCAGGGAT
The DNA here is from genome assembly GCF_033978785.1 of Entelurus aequoreus. Taxonomy (NCBI): domain Eukaryota; kingdom Metazoa; phylum Chordata; class Actinopteri; order Syngnathiformes; family Syngnathidae; genus Entelurus; species Entelurus aequoreus. The sequence continues at coordinate 32,984,325 of NC_084734.1, forward strand.
ATCGCTTTGCACTAGTCCTGGTGGATTATGCAATGCGCTATCCCGAAGCAGTGCCACTGCGCTCCATCTCTGCAAAGAGTGTCGCGCAGGCACTATTTCAAGTTATCTCCCGAGTTGGAATCCCGAAAGAGATTCTAACTGACCAGGGCACGTCCTTTATGTCACGCACGTTAAAGGAGCTGTACGGATTATTGGGGATCAAATCTATTCGGACCAGCGTTTACCACCCGCAGACAGATGGGCTGGTAGAGCGGTTGAATAGAACCTTGAAATCCATGATCCGGAAGTTCGTACACGAGGACAAACCAAATTGGCATAAATGGTTGGATCCCCTGTTATTTGCAGTGCGGGAGGTTCCTCAGGCCTCAACAGGATTTTCTCCATTTGAACTGTTGTTCGGCAGGAAGCCGCACAGGGTACTGGACCTAGTTAAAGAAAGCTGGGAGGAAGGTCCAAGCCCCAGTAAAAATGAAATTCAGTACGTCATGGACTTGAGAGCAAAACTCCACACTTTGGGGCACTTGTCACGTGAGAATTTGCTCCAAGCCCAAGAACGTCAGCAGCGCCTGTATAACAAGGGGACGAAACTCAGACAATTTTCACCGGGAGAGAAAGTACTTATATTACTCCCAACATCCAGCTCCAAATTACTCGCCAGGTGGCAGGGACCCTTTGTGGTCACACGACGAGTAGGTGACGTGGATTACGAGGTCAGGCGGTCTGACCGGGGTGGGGCAACACAAATATACCACCTCAACCTACTAAAAGGTTGGAGGGAAGCGGAGCCTGTCTCCATGGTGACGGCGATAGCGGAGGGCGAGGAGCTGGGGCCGGAGGTTCCCCCCTCCCCCCGGCCCTTTCCTCTCCGCTGTGATAATCATCTGACGCCGTCACAGAAAGCAGATGTGGCCAAATTGCAGCAGCATTTTGCTGACGTGTTCTCCCCCCCTGCCAGGCCGCACGACTCTCACCCAGCATCACATAGAGACCAGCCCAGGCGTGACGGTGAGGTCTCGGCCCTACAGGCTGCCCGAACACAAGCGCAAAGTAGTTCGGGAAGAATTAAAAGCCATGCTGGAATTGGGAGTGATAGAAGAGTCACACAGTGCGTGGTGCAGCCCGATAGTTCTGGTGGGGAAGAAAGATGGGTCTGTGCGGTTCTGTGTGGACTACCGCAAGGTAAATGATGTGTCACGTTTTGACGCCTATCCAATGCCCCGGGTCGACGAGCTCCTGGACCGGTTGGGCACTGCTCGGTTTTTTACGACACTGGATTTGACTAAGGGCTACTGGCAGATTCCCTTGTCTCCAGAGTCTAAGGAAAAAACGGCATTCTCCACTCCGGAAGGTTTATACCAATTCGTGACCCTTCCGTTCGGCTTGTTCGGTGCGCCCGCCACATTTCAGAGACTCATGGACCGGGTGCTGCGGCCCCACGCTGCATATGCTGCAGCCTATCTGGATGATGTTATCATCCAGGGGAACAGCTGGGCGGAGCATGTGCAGAGGGTGGGGGCGGTGCTCGAGTCCCTGAGGCGGGCGGGGCTCACCGCCAACCCGGCGAAGTGCGCGGTTGGCCGGAGGGAGGTACAGTATCTGGGGTACCACTTGGGGGAAAGGTCAGGTGCGGCCTCAGGTACAAAAAAACGCAGCAGTTGCGGCCTGCCCGACCCCGAAGACGAAAAAGGAGGTGAGGCAGTTTTTAGGGTTGGTGGGCTACTACCGGAGGTTCATTCCCCGGTTTGCGGACCTGACCAGCCCACTAACTGACCTCACCCGAAAAGGTGCTCCAGATCTGGTCCAGTGGACGGGGCAGTGCCAGCAGGCATTCGAGAAGGTGAGGAAAGCACTTTGCGAGGAGCCGGTACTGCGCATGCCTGATTTTTCTATCCCATTTTGTTTGCAGGCGGACGCGTCGGGCAGAGGACTGGGAGCCGTTTTATCCCAGCAGCGGGGGGGCACCGACCACCCGGTCCTGTACATCAGCAGAAAGTTATCGGAAAGGGAGGCCAGATACAGCACTGTGGAAAGGGAGTGCCTCGCCATCCAGTGGGCGGTCGGTGCCCTCCGGTACTATCTGCTGGGACGCCCGTTCAGCCTCTGCTCGGACCACAAGCCCCTCCAGTGGCTCCACCGCATGAAGGATGCCAACGCACGGATCACCCGGTGGTATCTCGCTTTACAACCCTACAATTTCAGAGTGATCCATAGGCCGGGGGCGCAGATGGCCGTGGCAGACTTCCTCTCTCGCTCTCAGGCGGGGGTGGGGGGGGAGTTGGCGCGGCCGGATGATGTCCCGGCCTAAGTCTGGCGGTGGAGGTATGTGGGGGGAGGTTGTGATTAGCGCACTGCAGGAGCAAAAGGTCACCGCCTCAGTCGATGGTGTTGAGGGCGGAGCGCCGTCGACTAGGGGCGGGGCATGTGCGGGACGGCGAGACGCAGCTGGCAGGTGATTAGATTTCGCAGGTGGTACGTGTTAATCTGATCATCTGTTGTCTTTAACAGTGAGCGGCCAGCGGAGGAGAGGGGAGGAGAGAGAGACACACATCTGGAAAGATTGTACTGAAAAGATAAATTGAAACACATGGTGATTAAAGGCTTGGTGAAACGGCACAACTGACTCCTGGCGTGATATCAGGGGAACGGGTAGGGAACGACCTCCACAGTGATTTAACCCCCAATTCCAACCCTTGATAGTCTTTGGTATGACTCGGCCGGGGTTTGAACTCACAGCCTACGGATCTAAGGGCGGACACTCTAACCACTAGGCCACTGAGTAGGTAATGGCCATGGCGGTCCATCGATGTGTGTGTGTATATATATATAATAAATATTGCCAGTCACAATTAACTTGTGCTCAGCTGGGAAAATAAGTATATTTTTATTTATTATGTCATCCATTTACCTAATATTATGAACTGTTACAGGTGTATTCTATAAATCATGCTAATATTAAAAATGCAACTTAATATGTGGGGATATAAAAGGCATCCGGTGCTATCAGACCGGGCGGAAGCGGAAATTGACGTCACACACCACCTGGAGCTGTCACGCCAAATTACTTTCCCCTACAAAAACTCCCCCATTTACTTCCGTGGTCATGGTTCCTCTTACGTCATTGACAGAGATCGATAGCACTTCGGCTTTGACTGCCAGTCGCTGGAAGGATACTTCGTCTTTGACAGCTGCTGGAATCTGAATAAATCAATTATTGTTGTTTTTTTGTACAGGCGCGAAACAGGACAGTCGCGTGCCGGTTAAGGACCCACGGCAACTTTGTGATTTTATTGGACGCAGCCCCGGAAGTAAATGGGGGGGGGGGGAAGAAATTTGGCGTGACAGAGCACCTGTCGGCCACAGCGTTTTTGCTCCGGAGCCACTTCACGGAAGGAATCCTCATTTTTGACCGTTTTTGTGGACCTACCATTGGCCTGTGGAGAACTGGGACGAACAGAGACTCTTACCAGGAGGACTTTGAGTTGGATGCGCGGTACCGTGAGTACGCAGCTGCGGCATCCAAACATTTGATCGCTTACCCGTACGTGCATGTCACCTACGTAACTTTGGGGACTTTGGGTAAATATATGTGTACTGTTATATGAACTTTGGAGAGGTGAACGGTACTTTGGGCTGTGGGATTGAGTGTGTTGTGCGGGTGTTTGAGTTGTATTGGCGGGCTATATGGACGGGAGGGCGGTGGTGTTTGTTCATTTGTGGCATATTAAATATAAGTCTGATTGTGTTGTGGCTAATAGTTATATATGGCTGGTGTTTATTTATTGTTTTAATGGTTCCCAGCTGAATATCAGGTCCCACCCGTGACTCCTTAATTTGCGTAGTGGTCGGCAGCAACACCCGGAGAACTTGGGTGCAAGTTGCAACCCATCCTAGCAAACTCTTAGCACGTTGCAACAAGTAACCACTAGATGGCAGTAGAGATTGCACCATGTCTGCCCATATGTTATTAATACAGGAGAGACCAATTTTGCCTATACATTAATGAAAATAAAACTATTTACTACACACAATTCTAACAATATAGGTACATTTACTTCTAGTTCACTTTTTGTATGAATTAAAACATATTCTATTCATTATATTAAAGTAGTTAGGCCAAATTTAAGCCCAAAAGATGTTTACTTTTAATTGTCTGGTTCTTAAAAAATGAGTCAAAATAATGTTGTCAATAATAAAAATAATAATAATAACAATATTTAGAACAACAAATTGCTATTACCAGTTAGGGGCATGTCCGACCGGTAGGAGGCCACAGGGAAGACCCAGGTCACATTAGGGCATACTTGCCAACCCTCCCGATTTTACCGGGAGACTCCTGAATTTCAGTGCCCCTCCCGGAAATCTCCCGGGGCTACCATTCTCCCGATTTCCACTCGGAAAACAATATTGGGGGCGTGCCTTTAAAGGCACTGCCTTTAGCGTCCTCTACAACCTGTCGTCACGTCCGCTTCTCCTTCATACAAACAGTGTGCCGGACCATTCACATAATTTATAGTAAATAGATAGATAGTACTTTATGCAAGGCATACTTGGTCAACAGCCATACAGGTCACGCTGAGGGTGCCAATATAGACAACTTTAACACTGATACAAATATGCGCCACACTGTGAACCCACACCAAACAAGAAGGACAAACACATTTCGGGAGAACATCCGCACCTCCAAGTCCGAGTCCATGGTTCTTGCCCGGAAAAGGGTGGAGTGCCATCTCCGGGTTGCGGAGGAGACGCTGCCCCAAGTGGAGGAGTTTAAGTACCTCGGAGTCTTGTTCACGAGTGAGGGAAGAGTGGATCGTGAGATCGACAGGCGGATCAGTGCGGCGTCTTCAGTAATGCGGACGCTATATCGATCCGTTGTGGTGAAGAAGGAGCTGGGCCGGAAGGCAAAGCTCTCAATTTACCGGTCGATCTACGTTCCCATCCTCCCCTATGGTCATGAGATTTGGGTTATGACCGAAAGGACAAGATCACGGGTACAAGCGGCCGAAATGAGTTTCCTCCGCCGGGTGGCGGGGCTCTCCCTTAGAGATAGGGTGAGAAGCTCTGCCATCCGGGGGGAGCTCAGAGTAAAGCTGCAGCTCCTCCAAATCGAGAGGAGCCAGATGAGGTGGTTCGGGCATCTGGTCAGGATGCCACCCGAACAACTCCCTAGGGAGGTGTTAAGGGCACGTCCGACCGGTAGGAGGCCTCGGGGAAGACCCAGGACACGTTGGGAAGACTGTCTCCTGGCTGGCCTGGGAAGGCCTCGGGATCCCCCGGGAAGAGCCGGACGAAGTGGCTGGGGAGAGGGAGGTCTGGGCTTCCCGGCTTAGGCTGCTGCCCCCGCGACCCGATCTCGGATAAGCGGAAGAAGATGGATGGATGGATGGATGGATCCGCACCGTAACACAACATAAACAGAACAAATACCCAGAACCCCTTGCAGCACTAACTCTTTTGGGACGCTACAATATACACCCCCGCTACCACCAAACACCGCCCCCGCCCACGGGTGTTGAGCACGGGTGTTGATGAGCAGAGGAGGGCTGGCGTAGGTGGATAGCTAATGTTTTTATCATAGCTCTGTGAGGTCCCGTAGCTAAGTTAGCTTCAATGGCTTCGTTGGCAACAGCATTGCTAAGCTTCGCCAGACTGGAAAGCATTAACCGTGTATTTACAGGTCCATGGTTTAATAGTATTGTTGATTTTCTGTCTATCCTTCCAGTCAGGGGCTTATTTATTTTGTTTCTATCTGCAGTTAAGCCCGATGCTATCACGTTAGCTCCATAGCTAAAGAGCTTCACCGATGTATTGTCATGGAGATAAAAGTCACTGTGAATGTCCATTTCGCGTTCCCGACTCTCATTTTCAGGAGGATATAGTATCCGAGGTGGTTTAAAATACAAATCCGTGATCCACAATAGAAAAAGGAGAAAGTGTGGAATCCAATGAACCCTTGTACCTAAGTTAAAGTCAGAGCGAAAACAGATACGTCCTGCACTCTAGTCCTTCACTCTCACGTTCCTCATCCACGAATCTTTCATCCTGGCTCAAATTAATGGGGTAATGGTCGCTTTCTCGGTCCGAATCGCTCTCGCTGCTGGTGTAAACAATGGGGAAATGTGAGGAGCCTTTCAACCTGTGACGTCACGCTACTTCCGGTACAGGCAAGGCTTTTTTTTATCAGCGACCAAAAGTTGCGAACTTTATCGTCTATGTTCTCTACTAAATCCTTTCAGCAAAAATATGGCAATATTGCGAACTGATCAAGTATGACACATAGAATGGATCTGCTATCCCCGTTTAAATAAAAAAAATTCAGTAGGCCTTTAATGCTAATAATTTCTAGACAATATTAGCACGTTGCACCAACTAACCACTAGATGGCAGCAGAGATCACAATATTCCTTACTATAGTTGACTAATAGTGCTGAGATATTTTATGGTTAAACAATCAAACACCTAAAGAAAAAAAACGCATAATTTTAATACATTAGAGACAAAGATTATTTATGTATTTAATTTGTTTTTCTTACTATGGTGTATATATATTTTTTTTGTATTTATTTGTTCACTGTTCTGTTACATAGAACAAGGCAGTGGGATAAAATTGCTATGGTATGAAAAGGGGTAGGATTAAATAATCTCTGCTTCTGCCTACTCCTTTTCGGACGTGCTGTAATGAAACAACTGGAAATGTGTGATACATTACATTATGTCGTATGCATGTTTCAAATAAACTGAAACTGAACTCAATGAACTTGGTAGTTTAAGTCGCTTTGAGCGCCCCTTATTGCTTTGCACCCACAACACTCAAAGCTGCCTTGTTGGAAAGGATTGCCTCGTGTGCAGATGTCAGGAAGTAAGAGGAAAAGAGGCTGCATGGATGGCGCACATCTAAAGTTACACAGTAATGTGACACTTAGCAGGGAGGGAGGAGTGTGTGTGATGCCAGAAAGAATGAGAGAGGAGGAGTTGTACTTTTTAAAATCATGCAAATGGATGGGGTGTGCCTTTAGTTAATGTTTGGAGTGTTCAGACTCTCACACACACACACACGTGCTGCAAAAGAGTGCGTGGACATCTCCATGACCTTCTGCTCAAAAAGAAGACGGAAGGAAGAATGAGACATGTTGAAGTCAGCGAGTCCTCCTGAGTGGACATGGGCCTGCTGCTGCGTTTGGCCTTCCTGCTAACTGCCGTGGGCGTCAGCGTCCATGTTTACCTGGAAACACGATGGCGGCTGGCACCTGCGAGCTGGCCTTTGGAGGACAAGGCCCCGCCCACTCACACCTGGACCACCGAGAAGGTTCCTGCACTGAAGCAAGGCGACGTGATGAGGAGGGATGCCGGCTCGCGTCTGAAACGCCAAAAAAAGGTAGACTGGTCAATGCACTTCTTTCCTTAGTGCTAGTGATGGTCAGTGAGTGTATGGCACACTCACTGACTGCATTGACGATGCACTGACACTGTGTCATAATGCTCATCTGCTGGTTTAAAAAGTCATGATATACAATTAACAAATATAACAGTTTCTGGTTTATTTTCTACGAACACAGCAGCTGCACAGAAAGGAATATGAAACACGCAAGTTCGGTCAGTGAGCCAAATAGTAAACAGGAAAAGAAGAACGTTTAGCTTCTTTGGCGCCATAAAATCAAAATAATCCCAAACTTTGGAAATATTTTACTTTTTCTTAGTTTCATTTAGATCGATGATGGAGACAAAAAAAAAAAACTTTGTCAAACGTGGCACACCACTCCTCCCACTCCATTTAGTACCAGCTGTCACACACACACACATTTTTGTATTTGTTACCTTCTTGAGACCTCCGAAAAATGCCCACCTCTTTAGGACCACTCTTTCTAGATATAAAAGATTTGTATTTACAACATTAATAATAATACATACAAACTATGTAAATATAAAAAAGCTTGTTGTGAAAAATGAGTTTGAATTTTACAAGAAAAAGGTCACAATTTCACAAGAAAAACGTAGAATTTGGCAGTATTATAACAAAAGTCGTAATTTTACTCAACGCAGGTCAACATTTTACAAGACATATTATGAAAAGAGTTGTAATTTTACTTGACAAAAGTCACAATTTTATTACAAAACTTTAACATTTTGGCAATATTATAATAATAATCAGAATTTTACTTGGCAAAATTATGACAAAAGTCATAATTTTACTAAAAAAATGTCACTCTTTTACAAGGACAACAAAAAAATTGGCAACATTGTGATAAAAGTCAGAAGTTTATATGACAAATGTCACCATTTTGCATTAAAAATGTATAATTTAACTTTAAAAAAGTAATAATTTTACGAGAAAATATTGCAATATTACAGAAACAAAGATCGAGAAATGATTCCCAATTTTATAAGAAAAAAGTCGACACATTGTGAGAAAAAGACTGCTTTTAGTTAATTAATTAATTGATTTATTTATTGTTTGTAATTGTTTTTTAATCTTCATTATTTACTTAAAGTTATTACAGTATGTCTCTATATACATATTTATTTATTTAAATTAATTTTGTTCAAAGGGGACGTATTTCAATTTCTTACACACACTTGTTATTTCACATGTTGACCAGAGGGGGACACTTAAATTTTTTTACACACACTTGTTATTTTATATGTTGACCAGAGGGGGGCACTTTTAAAACTGACACACAGTCAATTTAAAAAATATCTCCTTTTTGGGACCACCCTAATGTTGATAGATTCCACCACCAGGGGTGCAAATGAGACATTCTCTATTAGATGCAATGGTTTTCCGTATTGGGACCATGATTTATGTCCTAACTTGTTCACCGGTCCTCATATGGAAGGTACTTTTCCTTGTTGATGTCTCAAGAAGGGTAGAAATACAAGAAAACACACACACTCTCGCACACACACACACTCTCGCACGCACGCACACACACACACACACGCATGTTATGTGTTGCATAATGCATCAGTATCGCGTCACCTACCACTACTAATTACTTCCTCTTGTACCATAGCCTGCTGGGAGCATACTGCTCCCTTATTGGTTGAGCAGATTTATCATCAAATCGCTGTAACGTTATTTAACAGTATGATACTCCGCAGTCTCCACTTTGTTGCCCTTAGTCTCTTCATGAATAATCAGAATCAGAATCAGAATCAGAAACGTTTTATTGCCATTGTTTGAGAACGGGTTCACAAACTAGGAATTTTTCTTGGTGCAAACGTGCGACATAAAACACATATAACACATATTTGGTATAAAAAGAGCTGTGACTGAGCTATCAGATAGACTTAGAAGGGATTCAAGGAATTCAAGGAGCTGCTGTTAGGAGTTATTGTTCATTTGCCTGATGGCCGAGGGGAAAAAACTGTTCAGGTGGCGGGAGGTGTGGGTCTGGATGGAGCGTAGTCTCCTGCCTGAGGGGAGAGGGGAGAATAGTGTGTGTCCAGGGTGAGAAGAGTCAGCTGTGATCCGACCCACACGCCTCCTGGTCCTGGAGGAGAACAAGTCCTGGAGGGATGGGAGCTTGCAGCCAATCCCCTTCTCAGCAGCACGTACGATGCGCTGCAGTCTATTCTTATCCTGGACTGTGGCGCCGGGGAACCACACTGTGATGGAGGAGGTCAGGATGGACTCTATGATGGCTGAGTAAAACTGCACCAGCATCTCTGTCGGCACCTTAAGTTTCCTCAGCTGCCGCAGGAAGTACAACCTCTGCTGGGCCTTCTTGATGAGGGAGCTGATGGTCAGCTCCCACTTGAGGTCCTGGGTGATGGTGGTGCCCAAGAAACGGAAGGAGTCCACAATGGGGACGGGGGTGGGAGAGTCAATCAGGGTGAGGGGGGATGGTGGGGCTGTGACTTTCCTGAAGTCCATGATCATCTCCACTGTTTTCTGGGCGTTCAGCTCCAGGTTGTTGAGGCTGCACCAGGACGTCAGCCGGTCCACCTCTCTCCTGTAGGCGGACTCATCGCCATTCGAGATGAGCCCGATGAGGGTGGTGTCATCCGCAAACTTGAGCAGTTTTACGGATTGGTGACTGGAGGTGCAGCAGTTTGTATACAGGGAGAAGAGCCAGGTGGAGAGTACACAGCCCTGAGGAGTACCAGTGTTTGTGGTTCGACTGTCCGAGACAATCTTCCCCAGCCATACGTGCTGTCTTCGGTCTGTCAGGAAGTCATTGATCCAACTGCAGAGGGAGTCGGGCACGCTGAGCTGGTAGAGCTTGTCTCGTAGCAGTCCAGAGAGGATGGTGTTGAAGGCAGAGCTGAAGTCCACAAACAGGATCCTAGCGTAGGTTCCTGGGGAGTCCAGATGCTCCAGGATGAAGTGGAGGGCCAGGTTCACTGCATCATCCACAGACCTGTTGGCTCTGTAGGCGAACTGCAGTGGGTCCAGGAGGGGGGCGGTGATGTCCTTGAGGTGGGGCAGGACCAAGCGCTCAAAGGACTTCATGACCACAGACGTCAGCGCGACCGGCCTGTAGTCATTTAGTCCTGTGATCCGTGCTTTCTTGGGGACAGGGACAATGGTAGAGGTCTTAAAGCAGGACGGCACGCGGCATAGCTCCAGAGAGGTGTTAAAAATGTCAGTGAAGACAGGAGCCAGCTGGTCCGCACAGTGTCTGAGAGTGGAGGGGGAGACACCATCCGGCCAGGGGGCCTTCCGCGTATTCAGCTTCAAGAACTGCCGGCCTACATCCTCTTCTTTGATGGAGAGGGTCTTTACAGTCTTATGATGTTTTTGGAGTCCTGTGATGTCATTGGAGTCCTTTGATTCCTTTAACTCCTTTAATGATGTGCTGGCATTGGTGGGGAGGGTGATGGTGGGGGGAGCATGGCTTTGATGAGCTGAAGGCCGTTCATGACGACAGTAATGTGTGTTGAGGCCCTGAGCGAGAGTCCGGTCATTCAGGGCCTGGGGGGTTTTGGGCTTATAGTTCGTAAGGGCCCTTAGACCTCTCCAAATTGCCGCAAAATCATTGGAGCGGAACTGTTCCTGTAGACGGTTAGAGTACACAGATTTAGCTTTCTCCACTTCCCTGGTGAAGTGGTACTTCGCTTCTCTGTATGTACTTCGGTCCCCGCTTCTCCACGCAGCCTCCTTCTTCTTGCGCAGCTGTCGGAGCTTGGGTGTGAACCAGGGCTTGTCGTTGTTATAACAAACCCTGGTGCGCGTTGGAATGATGCGCGCCTCATTGAACTGTATGTATGAGGTCACAGTGTCCGTATACTCGTCCAGATTGTTCGTGGCCGCTCCAATTGCCTCCCAGTCTGTCGTTTCCCAGCAAGCACGCAACTCGTCCACAGACTCGGCGGTGAAACACTTAATGTTCCTCATAACAGGTTTAGCCAGTTTCAGTCTCTGTCTGTATGAAGGGATTAAGTGCACCATCACGTGATCTGATAGTCCAAGAGCAGCGCGCGGGACTGCATGAAAAGCCTTGCTCAATGTAGTGTAGCAGTGATCCAGCGTGTTCTCCTCTCTGGTCGGGCATTTAATAAACTGTCTATCCTTTGGTAATTCCTGGCTCAAATTTCCCTTGTTAAAGTCACCAAGCACGATAACAAGAGAGTCAGGAAAAGATCGTTCCACATGTAAGATCTGTCCTGCGAGCGCGCGCTGAGCGTCACGCACGTCCGCGCCGGGCGGGATGTAAACAGCCACGAGAATGAATGAAACAATCTCACGCGGTGAGTAAAAAGGCTTGCAGTGGATGAAAAAATATTCCAGAGAGGAAGAATAGTGTCTAAAAATGACAGTCACGTCTGTGCACCAGCTATTGTTGATAAAGAAGCATAGTCCCCCGCCTCTTTTTTTGCCAGAGAGCGCCGCGTCTCGGTCCGCGCGGAGGAGATGAAAGCCCTCCAGTTGAAGCGCGCTGTCCGGGACACTTGCGCTCAGCCAAGTCTCCGTGAAACACAACACACATGATGAGGAGAAGTCCTCGTTCCTTCTCATCAGCAACGCTAGCTCGTCCATCTTGTTGGCAAGTGAGCGGACGTTGGAGAGGAAGATGCCTGGAGTCTACGATAAATAATCTATTTATTTATAGATGGGGTGTTGTTGATTCTCATCTACCAGCCTCTCTTGGCTGTCTTTCAGACACCAACATGTCCCATGTAATGTACCACAGAATTTTAGGGTTTGTTTTAGTAGATCATTTACTAACATTATTATCATTGAAAATGTCATGTAAGATTCCATAACATGCATGCAAGAACGTTTCCTATTTGGCAACGCTATCCTGAAGCCACGCCCCCTTGGGTAACAATCTTCCCGTGTTGTGACCTCTGTTTACATCCGTCACGTCAAAATATAAGTTCTCGCTGGCTACTAATAAATAAAACTCAAGGGCCGGGGGACCAGATGTGGCCCGTGACATCATTTTTTCTGGCCCGCAAACACTTAGAAATGATATGTGTCAATAAAGTACTTCACATTTTCTCACTAAATGTAACAGATTTTTTTTATTTTGACAGAAAAATATATGTACAGCATGAAATTGCATACCTTTTAAACTTTAATCTAATATTGCAACAAATATTACAGTATATCATCACACTTTCCAAACATGTTTTTGTCTAAATAAAAATAAATAAAAAATACTTAACTTTACAGCAAACTACCCTTCAAATTAAAAAAATTACAATACATTTTACGCTGTTATTTACTGTAAATTGGGGGGAAAAAAACTACTACTGTTTTTTGTGTTAAAATTCTGCAGCTAAGCCTTCGACACATTTTGTTTAGATCATATTTTTATTGATGTTTCATTAAAAAACGCAAAAGAGACATTTTGACGCGAAAATTTATTTTTAAAAATAGCGCAGATTCACATGTTTTTGCGGAAATTTCACACGCCCGAAGGTAAATGGGTTATATGTATGTATAGCGCTTTTCTACCTTCAAAGCACGTGGACACTATTTTCACATTCACACACACATTCCAACACTGATGGCGGGAGCTGCCATGCAAGACGCTAACCAGGACCCATCAGGAGCAAGGGTGAAGTGTCTTGCTCAAGGACACAACGGACGTAACTAGGACGGTAGAAGGTGGGGATTGAACCAGGAACCCTCAGGTTGCTGGCACAGCCACTTTACCAACCGCGCCACGCCGTACACTACTAGGGTGGTAGAAGCCGGGGATCAAACCAGGAACCCTCAGGTTACTGACACGGCCACTCATTGGTTTCAAACCAATAGCTGAGTAGCACATGTTGAGGTAGATAAAGCTGTTCATTCTTCAAACTATACATCAGGAGGTTGCCTACAGCCACACCCAGCCACTACAAAAGGTTTCAATATGAGTGCTGCTTTCTATTGCACATCATGTGACATCTTCCAGGCTTTTATTTTGCCCTTTGGCGTCGTTCCCTTTTACCAACACACTTCCTCCTATCTTCTTTTTGCTGCTCAATCTTTCATGGCTCCAAACGACCAGCAGAGAGTAAAAAGGGGGAGAAAGAAGTGTTTTTTTTAAGCGACATGCAAATCACTGCAGGGCCTCGGCGACAGCGCCATCAATATTAGATGGCGGCGTATGCTCGCACTCCCAATGTGTGTCTTCCAAGACGCCCTGAAGGAGGCTCGCTGACATTCAGCTGCCATTTAACACCTGCGCTGTCGTTCTGCCGACACGTCTTCTCCCTCAAGCCTCAAGCCTCGGTTTTGTTTCTGCCCTCGTCTTCTTGTCGTTCTCCCTCTCCTTAAACGCAGCCGTACATGAAGAACCCTCATTTGTTTTGACACCCCGTGCCACTTCCTACTTCACATTCCATAAATAGCTGCTATTAAGATTAAGATCGGCCCTGCGGAAAACCTGACGACCTCAGGCCCGCGTCTTGGAAAACACAAAAGACCCCCTCTAAAACGTGGCAAAGCAGCAGAGGGGTAAACTTGGCTAATCCCAAAGGTGTGACTGGACTCAACTCTCAGGGACCTTTGACCTGAGGAGAGGGGGCGGGGGTCATGGGAGGTAACAGCCTGGAAGGGTACGTGTCATCTAGGTCACCATTTTATATAGAAAACATGCACAAGACCCTGAGAAGGTATGTTTTACTAGGTTATAGACAATCATTCCCAATATTTAAGTCAGTGCAAGGATGAGTGAGGACTGTAAGTAGTGTGATCACTGGAAGTGTTCACTTCAAAATAAACCCAGATGGGAGTTTTTCTTGTTTTGAGTAAATAAATGTTGTGCATTCAAGTAAAACATTTTAAAATGTTTGTGTGTGACATTCTGGCAATAAAATTAGACTTAGAATTAGACAAACTTTAATGATCCACATGGGAAATTGTTCCACACAGTAGCTCAGTTACAAAGGATGGAAATGGTAAGAATGGAAAGGGTAATGCAGGTATAAAGTAGACTAAAATGTACCATAGTAGCAATATAAAATATAACATATATGTAATATTTACATATTACATATACAGTATACCTGTATAATATATAATGATATATTGTTGTATAATATATACAATACATAACAAATCCCAATCACCATGTACAGCTGCAGCAACAACCAAAAAAGGACAGCATAAAATAGAAAGTAAATTGCATTTGTGTCAAAATATTGTGGTCTTTTATAGGTTGATTTAAATTATTATTATTATTCCAAATTCAAAAGAGTGATTAATCAGATTTTTTTTTTAATCATTTGACAGAGCCAATTATAACCCGGAAATCCAACTGTACAATATTGTCTTTAATACAAAAATCAGTTGTCAGAATATTAAAACTATAGCAGGAGAGACTTTTTAACAAACAAATAATCATTTTGAAAAAACACCATGAAAAAATTATAAAAACTTGTAATCGATGGATAGATCTATAGTTGATGTAGAGATTCAAGAGTTGAAAGTAAAATACAAATAAATGTAAGACTCATTTTAACACTTTTATGAGAGGGACTTTTTTTTTTTTTTTTTCTTTTTTAACTCTTATCGGCCAAAAAGTAATAATGATTAAAAATCAATGTTATGAATTATTGACCTATTTGAGGCTTCAATTACTTCACATCAAATATTCTACTTTGATCCAATTTGGGGGGGAAATTTTGCAAATGTTGTGTTTTTGCCATAAAAAACTGGGTTTTGACAAAAAAAAAAAAAAGAGTATAAAACATTAAAAATAATAATGATAAAAACATTATATTGACAGATCTGAAGTTGATCAAGAGATTTATGTGTTGAATAAAAAATTATATATGACTTATTTTTAACATTTTTATGACTGAGGCCCTTCTGAGTCCCCGGGGCCAAACTTGAGGGGAGCCCTAAAGTTTATTGGGTATTTGGTTTAAAAATGAAAAATATTAAAATGGCCCTCGCATGCTTTGATTTTTTAGTGTGTGGCCCTCAGTGTAAAAAGTTTAAAGTGACCATTGTACCTGGTTCCTATTCATGCACAAATAATGTTATGTTATGTTATGTTAGTTTACAAGAACGAGTCATATATATTTATTTGATACTTGTTTATATTGACAAATCTGGTGTTATATACTGCAATATTGTTTGATTAACACTCATTACGTATGTCTAGCTTGTGTGCTATTGTGTGCTTAGCTGTTGTGTAGCTGCTAGCTCCTAGTAGACTAGTAGTAGCCTATAGCCTACCATGTTTACCTTTTGTAAATGACTTGACTAAAATACAAGAAAAGACCAAACATGTGTGCTTATTGGAGGATATTTAGATTTAGACTGTTTTAGTTTAGAACAGGGGTGTCAAACTCATTTTAGATGGGGGGCCACATGGAGAAAAATCTACTCCCAAGTGGGCCGGACTGGTAAAATCACGGCATGATAACTTAGAAATAAAGACAACTTCAGATTGTTTTCTTTGTTTAAAAATAGAACAAGTACATTCTGAAATTGTACAAATCATAATGGTTTTTTTTACACTTACATGTTGCGGTTTATAGTATTCTATCTTTATTTGTTGTTATTTATACTTGCTGATTAAATTATATGATAATGTTCATCAGTCAACTCTTTGGTGTTATTTTTCAATCTATCAAGATAAAAAAATAATATCAAAATCAAATTTCAGGATGTTATTTATGTATTTTGATCATTTTCCTCGACTGGTGCACTAACATCATGTGGTTTATTTATTTTTTGACATATGTAGCATCATCTACAATGATACAAAGAATTGCTATTGCGACATCTAGTGGACACATTTAGAACAGCGGTTTCTTTCATTCAAAAATTTCGGCTCATTTTTATACTTATACTTAGCAAACTCATCCCGCGGGCCGGATAAAACCTGATGGATCAGGCCCGCGAGCCGTACGTTAGACACCCCTGGTTTAGAAGAACTAGTCATAAAAAGTGTGCAGGACTAACTAACTGAGCAAAGACCACTGGTGCATATAAAGTGTGCAGAATAATCAGCTTGGTGCTGCAGGATCCAAGCGCATAAAAAAAGCAACTTCAGAACGTGGAAAAACTCTAGTTGGGTATTTTCTTAAAAAAAAAAAAAAGGACTACACGTGTTGATAAACATGAAGCCTTGAAAGTCCCTACATTTTTTGTCCATATCTCAGCAGTGGGCAGGCCCCACACACGTGTAAACAAGTGGACACAGCCCTCCTCGCTCAATGTTTCAGAGCAGAGTCCCACATCTCCCCAAAGAAAACAGGCCAGTCTGGATGGTGTGCCAAGATATGTGGTAGGAGGCACACAGAGGTAGCTTTTAGGTGACCAATCACCCCACCTTCTCTGTACTCTTCAAGAATTTTGCTCGGCATTTTACATCCAACTTACATGTCAGCCACCAAACAAACGAGAACCAGAAGCTGCTCACTTTGTGTCGGGGCTGAACAGAACCTAGTCTGTTGCGCGCCCACTTCTGCCGGACATAGACAAAAAAGGCAGTGTGGAACAGTCCACAGAAGGTCTTAATCGAACAATTCTCCTCCTCACACGTCAACGTCTTGCCTGGAAACATTCCACCAAATTCCCAACACACACACACACCCTTAACTGGGCTGAATGGGTCCATTGACCTCTGAAATGGAAGTGGTGATTTCCATCTTCTTCGCTCACATCCAAGTGTGCAACGCCTTGATGGACGGTGTGGTGTAGTCCAGTACTACTTTGAAGGTCTGCTAATATTTGACGGTCCACAGTAAAGTTCTGTCTACTTGGTGTTAATTACCATGTTCAGCTTTACACGGTTGCAACTATTTACACCAGGGGTGTCAAACTCGTTTTCATCCAAGGCCACATTGCAGTTATGGCTTCCATCAGAGGGTTGTAACAAAGAAAAATGTATGAATTTGCCTATGCATTTGATTATTACATACGCTGTTGTAACACTTGGCTTGGCATTGTCTTGCTAAAATAAGCAGGGGCGTCCAAGATAACGTTGCAACATATGTTGCTTCAAAACCTGTATGTACCTTTCAGTATTAATGGTGCCTTCACAGATGTGTAAGTTACCCATGCCTTGGGCACTAATAAACCCCCATACCATCACAGATGCTGGCTTTTGAACTTTGCGCCTATAACAATGCGGATGGGTCTTTTCCTTTTTGGTCCGGAGGACACGATGTCCACAGTTTCCAAAAACAATTTGAAATGTGGGACTCGTCAGACCACAGAACACTTTTCCACTTTGCATCAGTCCATCTTAGATAAGCTCGGGCCCAGAGAAGCCGGCGGCGTTTCCGGGTGTTGTTGATAAATGGCTTTCGCTTTGCATAGTAGAGTTTTAACTTGCACTTACAGCTGTAGCGACGAACTACAGTGGTGCACTCACTCATGTAGCAACTATTTACCCCAGGGGTGTCAAACTAGTTTTCATTCAAGGCCACATTGCAGTTATGGTTGCCATCAGAGGGTTGTAACAAAGAAAAATGTATGACTTTTCCTATGCATTTGATTATTACATACAATACAGGCCAAAATTTGGACACACTTTCTCCTCATTCAATGCAGGGGTTTTTTTTCTTCTTTGTCACTGAAGGCATCAAAACTATGAATGAACACGTGTGAAAAAAAGGTGAAATAACTGAATACATGTTTTATATTCTAGTTTCTTCGAAATAGCCACCCTTTGCTCTGATTACTGCTTTGCACACTCTTGGCATTCTCTCGATGAGCTTCAAGAGGTAGTCACCTGAAAGGGTTTTCACTTCACAGGTGTCATAGTTGTGATGCCTTCAGTGACAATCTACAATAGTCATGAAAAGAAAGAAAACGCCAAACTTTTGGCCTGTACTGTTTATAACATTACGGTCAATGGAAAAACAGTACCACCGTTCTTTTACGTAAAAAACTGGCAGCTCA
>NC_084734.1:33007625-33010125 GCF_033978785.1 Entelurus aequoreus
CCCCCCTCTGCCTTTACCCCTAGATGTCATTTAGCAGCCCAGTTTGGGTCCTTTCTCTTGAACCATATCCATCTGCTACTTTGTTCAGCAGCATCCGACAGCGATTTGACAGCCCGCCGGAAGGCCTGACCTCTCAATCCCATTCCTTTGAGGAGCTTGGTTGTGGACGTAGCAACGAAGCCTCTGCACCCGACTTCAACTGGAAGCACTCGGGCACGCCAGCCGCGCTGCTCTGCCTCGGCTGCTATGTCCGCATACCTCAGTTGTTTGCGCTCATATGCTTCACCAACTGCTGCTTCCCATGGTACAGTTAGTTCAACAATGAACACAGTCTTCTGGGAGGTTGACCACAAGACCAGGTCCGGCCTGAAGCTGGTTGTAATGATTTCAGGCGGGAAGATGAGTTTGTGGTCCAAGTCAACCTGCATTTTCCAGTCCCGGGCAGAGTCCAGAAGGGTTGCCTCCACTCTTGCAGATGGTTTTGGTGGGAGTTGTCCTGCTCTTACAAACTGAGTGGTGATTGAGTGACTAGGGATTGGGGGAGGGAGGGCCTTGTTGTTATTTCTCTTTTCCTCCAGGGTGATCGCCAGCTGTCTCAAGACCTGGTTGTGCCTCCAGGTGTAGCGGCCTTGAGACAAACTGATTTTGCAGCCAGTGAGGATGTGACGGAGTGTTGCAGGGGTTTGACAGAGTGCACAAGAAGGATCTTCTCCAAACCATTGGTTTAAGTTCTTGGGTGTGGGAAGAACATCGTAGGTGGCTCTGATGATGAAGCTGATTTGGCTCCCTTCCATTTCCCAAAGATCCTTCCATGTGAGCTTACGATGTTCCAGGTTTTCCCAGCTAGTCCACTGTCCCTGTTTGGACTGTGCCACTGCTGTTGCACATCTGTCTGCCTCCTCTTGTTGTCGAACCTGATCAACCACCAGCTTTCTCCTCTGGGCTGATGTTGCTTTGTGCCATGTGGGTCGACTAGCCCCAAGTCCAAACCCACCTCTTCCGTGCTGCACTTGTCCCACTATGTCTCCATGCCTGAGAGCAGATTTGGCTTGTTGTACGGCCTCAGATGGGATCCATTTCCTCCCGGTTGTCAGTCTGGGAGCAACCGCTCGGATCACCTCATCTTGAGACTCAGTCAGTGTCATGCTCAGCCTCACCTTGGTGCATTTAAACTCCTCCGTGAGGCTAAAGATGGGCAGTTCCAGGGCACCATGACCATATAGGCCGATGTTACTGAGGCACCGTGGAAGGCCAAGCCACTTCTTGATGTATGCACTGACTGTTCTCTCCAGCTTCTCGACTTTGGACATGGGGATCTCATAGACCGTTAGTGGCCACATCAAACGGGGGAGCAATCCAAACTGTAGGCACCACAGTTTCAACTTGCCAGGAAGTGAGGTCTTGTCAATGCGGGCAAGGCCTTTGATGGTTTCTTCCCTCAGCTGATTGCTCTGGTCCGAGTCTTTGAGACTTGCGTTGTACAATCGCCCTAGACTCTTGACTGGCAGCTCTGACACCAACGGAATGGGAGTATCCTCGATGTAGAACCTCTGGTCCGTGAGTTTCCCCTTGACGATAGATATGCTCCTGGACTTGCTGGGTTTAAACTTCATCCGTGCCCATGAAATGTTGGCATGAAGCTTTCCCAGCAGATGTTTAGTGCATGCAATGGTTGAGGTCAAGGTGGTCATGTCGTCCATGTAGGCACGGATGGGAGGTAGACGCTGTCCCCCTTTCAGACGTTCTCCACCCACAACCCATTTGGAAGCTCGAATTATCACTTCCATTGCCATGGTGAAGGCTAGAGGGGAGATGGTACATCCAGCCATTATTCCCACCTCCAGAGATTGCCATGATGTTGTGTATTCTGTTGTTTTGACACAGAATTGCAGATCACGGAAGTAGTTTTTCACGAGGTTTGTGATGGTATTTGGGATGTGGAAGAAGTTGAAGGCTGTCCAGATGAGAGAATGAGGGACGGATCCAAAAGCATTGGCTAGGTCTAGGAATAAGACGTGCAGGTCTCTTCCTTCCCTCTTGGCAGATTGGATTTGGTGCCATATCATGCTTGTATGCTCCAAGCAGCCTGAGAAACCAGGTATTCCAGCTTTCTGCACGGATGTATCAATCAAGCTGTTTTGCTTCAGGTACGTTGTCATCCTTTTAGCAACGATGCTAAAGAAGACCTTCCCTTCAACGTTTACCAGGTTGATCTGCCGGAATTGATCGATGTTTGAGGCATCTTTTTCCTTTGGGATTAACACTCCCCCAGCTCTGCGCCACACTTTTGGGATGGTTTGCTTCGTCCACATCACCTTCATCTGCCTCCACAGAAAGCGTAAGACATTTGGGGAATTTTTGTACAGCTGATATGGAACTCCATTTGGTCCTGGAGCTGAAGCTGCCCTTGATTTCCTCATTGCTTCCTCAACCTCGCTCCACCTTGGGGGACTGTCGTCCAGTTGGTGTTCTGGTTGAGGTATTGGTGGCATGTCTGATG
>NC_084734.1:33017625-33047625 GCF_033978785.1 Entelurus aequoreus
TGTCCCAATCGTTTGTGCTGTTACGGTTTTTCACTTAACGTTTTTTGGCTTTTGTGGTATAAACGTGCTATTATACATAACCAGCCCTCGAACCATGTCAAAAATCTCCCCCCCCCCCCCCCCCACCCCCCGCTAAAACATACCGGTGTAGTGAGTTTACATTATTCACCCACTAATAACTTTAGTTATTAGAGAGTTCCTGTCGGACGGTTTTTTACGGGACACATTTTTGGCGGATGAGGAGATGCTGCTCCGTTATTGATTGAAGTAAAGTCTGAATGTCATTAAAACAGTTAGCTCCATCTTTTGACACTTCTTCCACTCCCGTCCTTGCACGCTACACCGCTACAACAAAGATGACGGGGAGAAGACGCTGCCGAAGGTGAGCTACGTAAATAAGACCGCCCACAAAACGGCGCATCCTGAAGCGACTGTCAGCAAGCGGCTTGAAGATGATCTGTAAAACATAATCTATGCAACATTTTGACCAAATAACCACCATTACATGTTATGTAGAACACAAGGAAGGGTTTTACATTTAGAAAAAAAAATCTGAATATGACCCCTTTAATGCACCTTATAATCCGGTGCGCCCTATGGTCCGGAAAATACATTAAAGATGAAGAAACATTTTAGTTTCTGATGCTGGATTGAAACTTCTCGTCCTTACCATAACAGTGAAAATTTTAAAAACAGCCTGTAATTGGAGAAAATAACTGTCATTGTGTCATTGGTCTCTCTCTTCCCTGCTTATTGGTGGCTGAGGCACGCCCCTGAAGACGCTACAATATTGTATCATGACCCCAGACCATATTGGCAGGTATAGCACAATCTGATCACATTTTTGCAGCACAAACGATTGGGCCGGGTTTGGGGATATTTTGGGGGGGGCTGGCTAAGAATCATAATTCGCTACAAACTTCAAAACTACAATATTTACACCAAAGATTTTTGCAGCACAAACCAGCACAAACATAGCACAAATGACAGGGACTAGTTTGGGGAGGTTTTGACATGGTTGGATGGCTGGTTATGAATAATAACACGCTAATGCCATAAAAAACATAAAATGTTAACTTAAAAACCGTAAAGGCACAAACAAAAATGTTTGCAGCACAAACTAGCATAAACGTAGCACAATTGATTGAATGGGACAGGTTTTGGGAGATTTTGACACAATGAGGGTCCCGTCAAGATTAATACCACGTTAATAACTTTAAAACCGTAAGAGCACAAACGTAGAGAGATTTGGACAAGGTGGGGAGGGTGGGGGGACAACTTCACACAATTGACGTTAATAACTTAATAACTATAATAGTTCAACCAAATGTTTTAGAAGCACAAACAAGCAGCATCATAGCACAAACAAATGGGACAAGTGTGTGGAGATTTTGACATATTTGGGATCTAGTTAGGATCAATATCACGTTAATTACACCATCCATCCATCTTCTTCCGCTTATCCGAGGTTGGGTCGCGGGGGCAGCAGCCTAAGCAGGGAAGCCCAGACGTCCCTCTCCCCAGCCACTTCGTCCAGCTCTTCCCGAGGGATCCCGAGGCGTTCCCAGGCCAGCCGGGAGACATAGTCTTCCCAACGTGTCCTGGGTCTTCCCCATGGCCTCTTACCGTTAACGTTAATTACACATTAACATAAAACCATAAAACGTTAACTTCAAAACCTCAATGGAACGTCAGAACTTGAATAGCTAGACCAACATTTTTTGCAGCACAAACGATTCAAACTGGTTTGCGGTGGTTTTGACATAATTGGGGTCTAGTTATGATTATTACCACGTAATTAAACGTTAATAACATAAAACTATAAAACCTTAACTTAAAAACTAATAGTTGGACCAAACATTTTGCAGCACAATTGTAACACTAACGGTGGGGACTGGTTTAGGGAGGTTTTGACAAGGTGGGAGCGCTGGATGACATCACTAGTCGGAAAATGTTCAGTTCAGTTTCAGTTCAGTTCAGTTTCAGTTTATTTGGAACATGCATACGGTATTTTAGAATAACCTAAAAAACGTAACGGGACAAACGAAAATGTTCACAGCACAAAATTAGCACAAACGATTGGGACAAGTTTGGGGAAATTTGTACGAGGTGGAGGTTCCCAACTTCACACGTTTGGTATGTGGTATCAAATCACTGGACAGAAACAGTATCAATACCAGTTTTTCCCTGGATATATTGATATTTGGGACAATACCGACAGAAACAATATTGATCTTTTATACCAGATTACTGTTCAGTATCAATACTGGTTTGTTGGACAGCAACAATATTGACATTTGATACCAGATTGTTAGAAAGCACACAATATTATTGTTTAATATCGGTGCGTAAATGTATTACCGTAAGAGATATAGATACAAAACATTTCAATATTGAACCAGATCCCCACCTTCAACGCTCAATGGTGACCAAAAATCATAGAATACACAGTTTGTACATTGGAGTTGTAAATATTTAATTCCATGAATGATCAGTGAGTTCTACGCACATGTGGTGTCAGTGACAAGCCGTTATATCCTGTATGATTAGTACTGGTATATCAATTCTTCAAATGCAGCTGTTCTCATGTCAGCCATGGTTTTAAAGGTTGTCCCACAATTCCTTTCTATGCAAGTCTAACTATCAACATCTTCATCTTTATTTGTTGATGTCAGTGACTAATTGGTGACAGAGGGTTATGCTCATGCTGCGTCACGTGTCTCCAATGCTTCATTTGTTGAATGACACTGTAAATAAAAGGAAATATAATATTTTGCATTTGCTCTAGTCGAGCAACTCTGCTCAAATCCCAGCAGAAGTTTGTGTATTGTATCTACATTAAGATGGTTCAGTCAATGACTCTGTGTTGGTTCTGGGCTGACGCTCCTCAGATGGGTCTCTGCTGAGGGCTGAGGTCTACCGCAGTTGTGTTGCGAAGAACAGGGAGCTGACTTATAACTGTTAGATGTTGACATTTTGTCGAGAGCAGGTGTGCTGGCATCAAGTCAAGGAATGCATGGATATGGATGAGGGATTTTTTTCTATTTCCACCAGATGGACCACTAGCAGTTTATTATGACATCTTTTTCTAAATCCACAAACACTCTTCTGGGAGTTGCTGCGGGATACTTTTTTTTTTTAATTTCAGAATGTGGAGGAGGCTGGATTTAACAGAAGGCCACACTGAACTAAGGTCTTTATGACATATGCTAAGGTCCTGCATAACAATTATGAATAGGCAAGATTTTATACCTAGAGACATTTTTTTTATTATAAATTGTTTGACATGCAAACCATTCAACTGTATTTTAGTAACAAGCAGCTTTATTGTCACAGAACTTGTCAAAGTCACTGCTTATGTAAAAGGTCAGTGGAGCCTACTGATGATGTTCGGAGAGGGGTGGCCAGTTTACAGGAATAATCTTGGTCAAAGGTCAAAGCATAGACAAATTTTCATAACATGCCAAGGGCGTAAGGCTGTCTTCGACTGAGGATTTTTAAAGTTGAATCAGATTTGTTATCGTCGACTACGGGCAAATTCTATGGTGTCATTTTTTTGTGTGTTTAGTTTTTGTCAGGGCACAGGTAATGGGGATCCCCACAAATAAACTGATCTCATTTGCGACATTTTCCACCACAAAGATGAAGGCAAACACTAGGATAAACGAATAAACACAAAGTGAAGTTTAGTCTAGTGGTTTAGTAAGTTGAGGCTGGCTTTGGCTCTGGCGAAGCCCTGAGAAGACGATCAACCTTAACTACCTAGAGCAGGGGTATCAAACGTACGAACAGGTTTTATCCGGCCCGCGAGATGAATTTGCTAAGTATAAAAATGAGCTGTTTTTTTAATGAAATAAACTGCTGTACTAAATGTGTCCACTGGATGTCGCAATAGCAATTCTGTTAGGCAAGCAAACAATTTGTACCGGGGTACAAGAGGTACACAGTAAAGCATGGCACCAGCTCCTCCACCTCGACCCGAATGAAACATATAAACTGCATCCTCTGCTTCGAACACATCGCTCTCTGGCATCCCCATTGCCCCAAAATCTCTCTTAAAAATTAGAAAAGGGAACGCGGGGTGAAATTCAACCCTCTCCAATAGTTTCTTATGGTTTGTTGAGTTAGCACAGGATTAATACTTGGCTATATATATATGTATTCTGTATATATATTAGAGATGTCCGGTAATATCGACCGATAAATGCGTTAAAATGTAATATCGGAAATTATCGGTATCGTTTTGTTTTTTTATTATCGTATCGTTTTTTTGTTTTTTGTTTTTTAAATCAGCATAAAAAACACAAGATACACTTACAATTAGTGCACCAACCCAAAAAACCTCACTCCCCCATTTACACTCATTCACACAAAAGAGTTGTTTCTTTCTGTTATTAACATTCTGGTTCCTACATTATATATCAATATATATCAATACAGTCTGCAAGGGATACAGTCCGTAAGCACACATGATTGTGCGTGCTGCTGGTCCACTAATAGTACTAACCTTTAACAGTTAATTTGACTAATTTTCATTAATTACTAGTTTCTATGTAATTGTTTGTGTATTGTTTTACTTTCTTTTTTATTCAAGAAAATGTTTTTAATTTATTTATCTTATTTTATTATTATTTTTTAAAAGTACCTTATCTTCACCATACCTGGTTGTCCAAATTAGGCATAATAATGTGTTAATTCCACGACAGTATATATCTGTTGATATCGGTATTGTTGATATCGGTATCGGTAATTAAAGAGTTGGACAATATCGGAATATCGGATATCGGCAAAAAGCCATTACCGGAGATCCCTAATATATATACAGTATATATAGCACTAAAAGAGTGCACACTTGCCGCATGCTCGCCCCAAAATGCGTTTTTAGACAATATGATTTGCCTGAGTGGGTAGGAGACCCCCAGAGTAACAAGTGGTAGAAAACAGATCAGAAAGGACAAATTAAAAAAAAAAACCTTGAGACTTCGCACTGGCTGGATTTTGGACGCTGGTGAGCCAGATTCGCCATAGTTTGAAGACCCCTGATCTAAATTTTACCGCTGCCGGGTATTTTTTTCTATACTTTTATTGTAATATTTTGAAAATGTGTTTGTTCTATTTTTGGCCAAAGTAAGACAAAGAAAACAATCTGAAGTGGTCTTTATTTTTTAGTTTCAATGCCATGATTTTAATAGTCCGGCCCGCGTTTTCAGATTTCCCTCCATGCGGCCCCTGAGCTAAAATGAGTTGGACACCCCTGATGTACAATATTAAAGTATATGTAACAGCTGCAGCAAAAAAAAAGGGGCAGCATAAAATAGAGAGTAAATCCAGCAGAAAATAGACATTATAAACAAAGACAGGTAGCTAACATGGAAGCGGTCGGACAAATTTAAAAAAAAACTTGAGACTTCCCGCAGGCCGGATTTTGGACGCTGGTGGTCCGTATTCGGCCTGCGGGTTGTAGTTTGGGGACCCCTGGTCTAGTCTTTCGAATTGAATCTTCGAATAGTCGACTATTCTAAAATAATCTTAAAGGCCTACTGAAATGAATTTTTTTTATTTAAATGGGGATAGCAGATCCATTCTATGTGTCATACTTGATCATTTCGCGATATTGCCATATTTTTGCTGAAAGGATTTAGTAGAGAACAATAATGATAAAGTTTGCAACTTTTGGTCGCTGATAAAAAAAAGCCTTGCCTATACCGGAAGTAGCGTGACATCACCGGAGGAAGGGCTCCTCACATTTTCCCATTGTTTACAATGCAACGAGAGAGATTCGGACCCAGAAAGCGACGATTACCCCATTAATTTCAGCGAGGATGAAAGATTCGTGGATGAGGAACGTTAGAGTGAAGGATTACAGTGCAGTGCAGGACGTATCTTTTTTCGCTCTGACCGTAACTTAGGTACAAGCTGGCTCATTGGATTCCACACTCTCTCCTTTTTCTATTGTGCATCACGGATTTGTATTTTAAACCACCTCGGATTCTATATCCTCTTGAAAATGAGAGTCGAGAACGCGAAATGGACATTCACAGTGACTTTTATCTCCACGACAATACATCGGTGAAGCACTTTAGCTACTGAGCTAACGTGATAGCATCGTCCTTAAATGCAGATAGAAACAAAAAAAATAAGCCCCTGACTGGAAGGATAGACAGAAGATCAACAATACTACCAAACTCTGGACATGTAACTACACGGTTAATGCTTTCCAGCTTGGCGAAGCTTAGCAATGCTGTTGCTAACGACGCCATTGAAGCTAACTTAGCTATGAAACCTCGACAGAGCTATGCTAAAACATTAGCTCTGCACCTACGCCAGCTCTCATCTGCTCATCACGACCCGTGCTCACCTGCTTTCCAACGATCGACGGTACGACGAAGGACTTCACCCGATCACCGATGCGGTTGGCGGCCCCGGAGACGGAGGAAGTCAAGGTGAGGTCGCTGGCTAGCGCGTCTGCTATCCATCTCAAAGTCCTCCTGGTTGTGTTGCTGTAGTTCGCCGCTAATACAGCGATCTCACCTACAACTTTCTTCTTTGCAGTCTTCATTGTTCATTAAACAAATTGCAAAAGATTCACCAACACAGATGTCCAGAATACTGTGGAATTTTGAGATGAAAACAGAGCTTTTTTGTATTGGATTCAATGGTGTCCGAATACTTCCGTTTAACTATTGACGTCACACGCAAACGTCATCATATCGAAACGTTTTCAGCCGGAAGTTTGCCGGGAAATTTAAAATTGCACTTTATAAGTTAACCCAGCCGTATTGGCATGTGTTGCAATGTTAAGATTTCATCATTGATATATAAACTATCAGACTGCGTGGTCGGTAGTAGTGGGTTTCAGTAGGCCTTTAAAAGGGTCATTAAAACAGCTGTGGGCTGCAAATGGACCCTGGACCAGACATTTGACTTACTCTGGCTTACACCTATATTCAGTAACACAGAACCAACTTGACACAAGAAAAGTCAAGAGTCCATTAGTTCATTACATAAAAAGGTTCCATTCTCTGGTGCCAAATCCTTTCTACAAACAAGTCCTAGCGCTGTCCTCAATTTGCCCCATATCTCTCTCTCTCTCTCTCACACACACACACACACACACACACACACACACACACACTCACACACACACACACACACACACTCACACACACTCACACAAACACTTCTAAATCTATACCAGGTGTGATACGAATAAAAGTATGTGGACTGTATCAAGGCTTGTCAAAATAATGCATCTTCTTCTCAACAATGAATCTGTTACATTTAATTTAATTTGCAGTTTTGCCCATAAGGACGCTGCTAAGACACCTAAGAAGTATGTTTTTGTATTGCCCTGTTTAGATTCTCTAGCAGGTTTTAGAAATTGCATATTTCATCCCCGGTTGCCGCTCTTTAATGAGAATAAGATATGATAATTACAAAGATCTCGTTGATAAGTGAGATGTCGTAACATGTTCATTGGTAAGCTTTTATTGGGATGTTTGGTGTGGTGGGTGTGTTTTAAGCTCACTTGAAGGGAGTTTTATGTTACACTTGGAGCAGTATTATGTAAGACATTCACTAATAAAGTGTTCCTTTTCTAAGTGGAAAAGAAAACTTGAAGTGTGAGGAGTGAGACAGGCAACACCATTAGCCCAGTAGTTCAATTTATAGTTAAAGTACCCCTGATAGTCACACAAATTATCCTCTGCATTTGACCCATTCCCTGGGAGGTGAGGGGAGCAGTGAGCAGCAGCGGTGGCCGTGCTCGGGAATCATTTTGGTGATTGAACTCCCAATTCCAACCCTAGATGCTGAGTGCCAAACAGGGAGGTAATGGGTCGCATTTGTATAGTCTTTGGTATGACTCGGCCGGGGTTGGAACTCACGACCTAACGATCTCAGGGCGGACACTCTAACCACAAAGCCATTACTAATAAAGAAAATGAGCAGTTGGCATTTAAGGATTTTAATGTTTTTCTCTGCATAAAGCACTTGTGAGACATTGTAGCAGAAGCACTAGATATTTATTGTCATTAATAATCTAAAGTAAGTTCCTATTTCAACAACAAGCAACCCCTCTCCTCCGAAGTGTCACCGCAATCGTCCAAAACACCAGACCCACAACTAGGAAAGTCTCAATAAAATATTTAGTTGGAGTAAAAAAAAACATCTAGTCGCATCTCCATTTCCTTCTCTATGCATCATTCATGCTCCTTGCTACTAGCGAGTTTCAATCTGGGACCGCGGGGCTTCATCTGTAAAAGATGAGTACTGTGAAATGCGTTATTTTCCCCCCTCCCGCAATTACAGAATACAGACACAGCACAAACAAGACACGAGGGAGTACGCAGGCAGTGTCTGGGAAAAGAAAGAAAAAGAGCAAATTGCTCAAACGGGGGAGATAAACAGCAGGAGAGGAAGATGGAGAGAGTCAAATGTGTGACTGTATCCAGATTTAGACATCACAAATCAAAGTAGAGCAGCGCAAAGACTAATGGCGGAGAGTGCGAAGGAGAACTACAGTCGTGGTCAAAAGTTTGCATACACTTGTAAAGAACATAATGTCATGGCGGTCTTCAGTTTCCAATAATTTCTACAACTCTTATTTTTTTGTGATAGAGTGATTGGAGCACATACTTGTTGGTCACAAAAAACATTCATGAAGTTTGGTTCTTTTATGAATTTATTATGGGTCTACTGAAAATGTGACCAAATCTGCTGGGTCAAAAGTATACATACAGCAATGTTAATATTACATTTTAAAGCATTTATCGGCCGATAATATCGCCAGTCCGATATTATCGGACATCTCTATTTATTAACATATTTGTCATTGCAAATTACATTACATAATTTTACTCAATGTAACCTCATATACACATTGGAACCTCGATTTACGAACATAATTGGTTCTCGTAAAAAGAAAAGTTTGTATATTGAAGCATATTTCTCTATAAGAAACAATGTAATCATGAATAATGGGTTTCAGCCTGGACACAAGTCCATATTGGTTTGTACACTTTGAACACAATATGAAGCGCTATACGCAGCTGTATTTCAAACAAACATAACAAGGGCGTGATGGATCAATTTTCTATTTATCAATAAAGTGAAAACAACAGCAATAAGCTCAACTGTCCTTAATTTCAGCCGCCCTGCCGACATGCACACACATTGTCACTAGCCCTGTGACGCACATATATGTAAATATATATATACTGTATGTACATATATATATACAGTCGCGATCAAAAGTTTGCATACACTTGTAAAGAACATAATGTCATGGCTGTCTTGAGTTTCCATTAATTTCTACAACTCTTATTTTTTTTGTGATAGACTGATTGGAGCACATACTTGTTGGTCATGAAAAACAATCATGAAGTTTGGTTCTTTTATGAATTTATTATGGGTCTACTGAAAATGTGACCGAATCTGCTGGGTCAAAAGTATACATACAGCAATGTTAATATTTGGTTACATGTCCCTTGGCAAGTTTCACTGCAATAAGGCGCTTTTGGTAGCCATCCACAAGCTTCTGGCAAGCTTCTGGTTGAAATTTTGACTACTCCTCTTGACAAAATTGGTGCAGTTCAGCTAAATGTGTTGGTTTTCTGACATGGACTTGTTTCTTCAGCATTGTCCACACGTTTAAGTCAGGACTTTGGGAAGGCCATTCTAAAACCTTAATTGTAGCCTGATTTAGCCATTCCTTTACCACTTTTGATGTGTGTTTGGGGTCATTGTCCTGTTGGAACACTCAACTGCGCCCAAGACCCAACCTCCGGGCTGATGATTTTAGGTTGTCCTGAAGAATTTGGAGGTAATTCTCCTTTTTCTTTGTTCAATTTACTCTCTGTAAAGCACCAGTTCCATTGGCAGCAAAACAGGCCCAGAGCATAATACTACCACCACCATGCTTGACAATAGTTATGGTGTTATAGGCCTCACCTTTTCTCCTCCAAACATATTGCTGGGTATTGTGGCCAAACAGCTCAATTTTTGTTTCATCTGACATCACATGGACAAAGATAAGACCTTCTGGAGGAAAGGTCTGTGTATGTAAACTTTTGACCACGACTGTAAACCAGGCCTAAAAGTACCATTACCTTCAACCTCCTTGTCCTGTTTGGGTTGCAGGTTGGGCCCAGATGACCGTGTCCTGGAACGTTTCCTGGCTAGATCCGGGTGTGAGGTTCACTGCTTCGATCCCAGTTTAAGGCAACCGCACTTGCAGCATGCTGATATGTGGCTTCACCGACTCTCTATTGACTGGAGGGATCCCAACCCGTCTGTTGTTTCCCAGCATCAGTACACCAACTCCAAAAAACTGGCCACCATCCTCAACGATTTCGGTCATCGACAGGTAAGCGGTGGCAAATCTCATGCAATCAGTTTATCTCTCCATTATTACGAGATACTGTACTTAGGTTACCAAACTTTCTTAGCTTTAAAATACAGTGTCATCATCTAATGAGTATACAGAGCACCTAGCCAAGCAGGACGGATGAATGGATGATTGGCTGGATGGATGATAAAAGATGATAGAAGGATAAAAGGATGGTTGGAATGATTCAAAGGGGGTAGAGCAGAGCTGGGAAAATATTTTGACTCGGGGTGCCAGATTGAGAGAAAAACATGTCTGGGGGGCCAATGTGTATAAATTATACGTAGGGTTGCAAAGGGGTGGAAAGTTTCCGGTAAATTTCTGGAAACTTTCCGGAAATTCACCACGGGAAGTTAAGTTCGGGAAATTTGGAAATATTGACCATTTTTTGATTATTCAAAGTTGGACACCATCCATGGGAATTAATGGGAATATATGGGGAATTACAATAGTGATATATTATTGGGCACTTGTCTATATGCTGCTGTATCTTTGTGGAATTTTTGACGTAGCTCTTTGTACAGTATTAGCAAATGTACACAGCCTTTCCGCCTACATTGGTTGGGGTGAAATGTCTCCACACATCAGATGGTGTACGTGGCATTATTCTGTTTTTATTTATTTATTCTTGTCAAACACTAATGCAATGCCACACGCAGATATAAATAGTCAGCTAAACAATTGGAGTAGTCTTTAAAAATATTTTACTGATGGACAAATGAATAGAAATAGGCTAAATGAATAAATGAACACTCAATCAGCATGCTAAATCAAACTATAACCTACATTCTTGTATGACAACAGAATGGCTAGCAGAACAGAAGGCAGAGGAAACTACAAGTTTTGATTTGGTATTTGCTAGTTGAACTTTACAGATCACAAAAAAGGTAAATTCGGATCGCCAACGTTGTTAGCATAAATGAATAGGATTTAACATAGAGAAAATTAGTATCACGGCTAACGGATGCTAATTTTATTATCATCCGATATTATATTTTTACAGCTCATATTTTCGGCTCATTATGAGACTGTGGTGGTACATTAACCTAGCTAGCAAGAGGTATTGGCCCCAAAATCATTTCACAAGTACAGGAACAGCTAGCTAGCTTGAGTGGAAGTCTGCTGGAGTAGCCTTCAGTCTTACAGTAACAAGCAATTACATCTCTAATAAACTTAAATACCATAAATCAAATATATATCCCCCAGTAATATCATCAAAACTTACCTGACTGGATGAAGTCCTCGGGCTCAAATAATAGCCCTGCTGTAGTGTGTAGCATGCTGGGAATTATCTGTGCATGTGATGGAAGAATGTACTGCACATGTGATGGAGGAATGCACAGTGCAGGGTTGAAATTCTACGGAATTTCCATTAAATCAGGTTGTTTTAGCTAATAATCATGCTGCAAGATCTAGCATGTTGCGTTCAATGTTTATTCCCATTAATTCCCATATATTCCCGTTAAATCCCATGGAAAGTTTCCAACTTTGAATATTCCCGGAATTTTCCAACCCTAATTATACGTACACATTAGCTGTAAAAATCTGCTGTACAGTATGTGTGTTTGGTCCCTTTTTTTCAGGAACACTAATACCAAAAGTCACAATGTCAGATAGAGTTCTAAAAAATTTATGACAGACCACCTAAAAAACCCGGAATGGAATTTTACAGTTTTTTACAGAATGGGACACCTAAAATGTACATTAAAATTATGAAAGTGGGATTAACAATATTAACTATGAACAATAAAACACTGAGTATTAACAGCATATAAACATCACTCCTTCTTCTCAAACCAAGCAAAACAAAAATGTACAAAACAGCAAATTATGAACGCAAAGTGTAATAAACACCTACAATATGATATGTTATCACGTAAAAATCTGCTTCCGCATGCGTTTCGGGCTGGCTGCTCTGAAAACAAACCCCGACCACTCTGGTTTGTTCCTCATCTGAGCTGCTGTGACGTAGATGACCGTAATAACTTGTATAACACTCAAAAGCGCAGATTTAAACCATTGAAATATTTTCTATAGTTCAAGACTCACAGTAATTTAAAATCATCACATCACATCATAATGGCGGTGACAGTTTTGATGTTAAAGGTTTAAAAAAGTTATGTAGAATGTCCAGCGGGCCGGATTGAAAATCTTATTGGGCTGCATGTTGCCCGCGGGCCGTATTTTGCCCAGATCTGGGGTAGACAATGAAAACTTGGTGAAAGGGCTAAAACATGCCCAAGGAACTTGGAGGAGTTGTGAAATAACTTGAGGAAAGGTCAGAGACCAACAGTCTGGTAATTCTAGACAAAACATCCTTAAGATTTGTAAACTGCCTCATGGCTCAATCAGTCCTAATGACTGAAATACAAGCATAGGCCAAGTTAACCTTAACTCCTGATTTACTTCATTGTCTTCCAATTTCAGATGGACGTACTGAAAGCAGACATGGAGAGTGCCGAGTGGAAGATTTTGGAGAATTTGATCCTGGAAGGAGTTCTGGACTCTGTAGGTCAACTACTCATAGAGCTTCACCTCCACTGGGCAGGTTTCGAGGTGGCAGGGGACGATCCTTCAGTCGTGCGCTATTGGTTCAGCTTGCTCAAAGAGCTGGAGCGTGCCAACTTCCGCCTGTTCCATGTCCGCAGAGATGCAGCAAAACCACCTGTGTTTCTGCACAAGAACGTCCTCAATGCAAGCAGTGCCTACACTTTAGCATGGATGAGCACACGCTGGACACCCTAAAGTACAGTATGTACCAGACAATATCCAAGTGGATTAATGTCAGAACACAGGTGCTTGCTCAGGCAAATTTTCTGACGCAGACTGACCTTTTTGCCAACCTACTTATAAGTAAGTCATGAAGGCCCCACAGGCTGTCTTCTACTACCTCTTGTCTAATGTGTTGGCTGCAGGTCTATCTCTTAGTCACAGTCGACCCCTGTGATCCTCTCTCTAATTCGGGCCTGCAGATACAGTACATAACGCCACAGGACATTTTCTTCTATTCCAGTGGTGGAGACAACAGTGCACAGATGTGAGGGTTTGACTGTGCCGAGGGGTAGGAGAGGGATTGTTTTATTCTGTGAGGGGCTGCATGGACTGAAAGAGATACATTTCGATCCTTCAGACCAAGATTTTGGTATAACAATGCATGCAAATTCATCATTGGGTGGCTGAATTCCGCCCATGCCATCGTTTTGCTTAACACAGGCCATATTTGTCAACCATATTTTTAAGACGTGTTTGTCAGTGCCCTGAAGTTGTGTACCAAATTTCGTGGTGATTCTGCTCATCACTCTAAAGTTACAGTGAGCGGTGTGAGAAAAGTCCAATTTATGGGTTTAGTATCAGCATTACCGGTGCATTTTTGACAAATGTTCACCTTTTTGTGTACAGCGGTTGAAAAGTAGAATTGTTAGCTTACACAAAAACATACAATAGTTTTTTGTTATTTGTAATAAAAAGACTCAACCCAGAATGATCTTGTTTTGACTGTCTTGCTATAAGGATAATGATATACAGAAGCAGTAGATTTGGTAAAATTGATGGATTGTTTATTTCCACAAGGCTGGTCATCATTGAAAATGAAGCTCTTCTTAAATGATAAAATACACCAAAAAATGCAAATTAAAACATCAAAACTCAACTACACAAACTACGCATACACCATGCACCTTATATGCACTAGAAATAGTGCATGTTTTTAAATCTTTATACAGAAATATCATGAATGTACATGTATGGATATAAAAATACACTGCTACAATAAGACTGGATGCCAGTCTTGTGGCTTTCATTCGCAATACTTTCCAAATCCACACCTCCCTCTTACTAACATTTTAATCCCACATTTTGATCTGTCCATCCCAACCGCAGGTAATAACCTTGGAGGTTTCGTGAGGATGCCACAGGGCGCTGATGCACACTTTGTCGTGAGCTTTGATCCTGTGGTACAGCTTGGTTGTCTTCCAGTCCCAAATGTTCAGCTTTCCGTCGGCGTCCCCGGACACCACATAGCTGAAACAAACAGGGTCGGAGACAAGAACAGGGCCGGACGAAAGGGAAAAAGATTAGGCTTGGACACCTAATGAGGCTGTAGGTACCTGTCTATGTTAGAACTCTAATTACTGAGCTGAACTGCCCTTGCTGGCAGAGTCAATAGCAAAACTCTTCATTTTAGATGAAGTCACAAGACTTGAGGCAAGCAGAGAAGTTACACCTCCACGCTTGCAAAGCAAATCTGATTTTACACTGTATGCATCACTACTGTGATGTATCTGAATAAAAATCCAGACAAATTGGGCTAATCTCACTGCGACATGGGTTCAAAGACAAGAGCTTACCTCATGTCAGGGGAGAAGTCAACCTGGCAAGCGTAGCCAGCAACCATGTGACCCTTGAAGATCTTCTTCTTGTTCAGTCTGAAGCGGTTTTGGGCTCCAAAAATCAGAATCTGATTGTCCATAGACTGGCACGCAAGCCACTTACCTTGGGTTCAAAACAAAACAAAGTCAAGATAACGGTCTGACACAGAGGAGAGGACACAGGGTGGGGGTTGTAATGGCAGCAGATGGGACCGAGCGTATACAGACGGATGACATTTTAGTTAAAGTGGGAAACTAAGTGGACACCCACTGAGTTCACATGCATAATTCAAAGGTGGCAGAGAACAAACTGTGTTGGGAACGTAAACAGAGCCCAGGAATATCATGAAGAGAGAGAATCACTGCCATATCCAGCTGCAAGTGCATATAACAGTATTTTCTGCAGCAGGCATGTGATCATGGAAAATAAATTAGGGATTTGATCGGGATCACACAGCTGATTCCACTTAATCAAAACTGCTTAAAACCCAACCCACGCTTGGCTCTGTATTTCTCTCTGCTGGATACACTGCTGGACCTTGGATTTGTTCTGAATAATGACCTCCACTGGAAGGTTTGAATCTACTAAATTACGACAGTGTGTGTATTTGCGCTCCCTAAAGGCCTTGCTGCTGCCAGCTCGGCAGTACCACCACATCCCCCACCCGGCACTTACCATTGGGAGAGAGTGTCACAGCTGGCATGGAGTGCATGCTAGGCTCGGCGATGTACTTGAAGTCCACGGGGATGTCCCTGAAAAAGACCTGAGCTGAGTACCACTGGAAGATGAGAAAGCTATCTAAGCAGCATGCCCCAGGCAAGCAAGGGCATTGGTATACTTCTTTAGGATAAACAACTCTTCCCACAGACTGTACACTATCTTCATGCCGTGCTACGTCTCTTTCTTTTGCTTCATGGGGCTTATACTGTACAGTGCGTGCATGTTAATTCTGAGCATGCACACAGAGGTGATGAAAAACAGCTGCTAACGCTTCCTTCCCTGGCACATAAACATGCAAAAATTACAACTATTAACACAGTACGGATTGAGAAGTATTGCTTTGCAAACTTTGCAAACTAACAAAAATAAAGTACAAAAAACAAAGCCACAATAAACCAGACAGAACCAGTTTGTCTGTAGCGATGTTTGTGTGGTGAGCGACGGCGTAAAAAGAAAGCACATAAATGTCATCCTGAATAATACATAACAGATTCTTGTTTTTGTGTTTAATGGGTGCTGTAACATACAATTACAGCATGTTTTCTTCATTGATCAACTAGACATGCATGTCCTTGATGTAGCCAACTGATATTTATCCTAGATTTATTTTATGATTAACACAGTGTTAAGCTAAAAAATGTTTTGGAAAATCACACCCAAAAAGTTCAATAATGTCAAAGAGTAATAATGAACCAGAAATGGGAATTAGGTCTTAAAAGGAGGGGGTCTGCCTGTTCAACTCAACACAATAAATTGCACCTACCACTAGGCGGCAGTATCACACTTCCTGTTGCCTCTCCAAAGGGTGAGTAATGTAACTTTAAAAAAAAAGAAGTTTTTATCACGCAACACATAATAGGGAACTGCACTTTTTTGGATGTTTTCCTATCATTCACAATCCATATGTGAGACAAGCAAATATATGTTTTTCTTTTCTTTATGCATTCTAACTCGTAAATAAACGCTAGTAAAAGTCAGCTAACAATGGAGCCAATTAGATTCGCTTTATTCCGGCTATAAAGCGCTCTAAAAAACACCTCCATCAATGTTTCATATACACACCAAGTATATTTGTAATTTAGTAACAGGCACATTCATAACAATGTGTAATATTTACATATTTTGGTCATTTTAAGCATACGGCAGCGCATTAATTTCACAGACAGATCACAACGTTTGCTATTTCCTTCAACAACAAAAAAAAAATATGACTAATAATGGCAGACTTCTTGAGAAGCAACGACTACTTGAGGACAAATGATAATCCAGAACCTTATATATTTGAGCCTGAATACACAGAGGATGATCTACAAGTTTTAGAAGCTGTGTGATAAACCGATTAAGCTTTAGTGAAACACTACCATGCAGCAGTATTGTCAAGGGCTAAACAAGAAATATAAAATTGTGAACATAATAAAACAATCACTGACTGTACAATGTCTGCTCTCCCTGGAATGCCGATTGATGGGATGTTCATATCTTCCCGTTTGGATAAAAATTAGTCATAATACTCACGCACGTAAGTGCAAACGAGTCTTTCTTGCCAATCTCCAGGTCTAAGTGAATGTCAAAGTTAACCAACTTCTCGGTTAATGGCAACAACCTTCTACCATACAAGTGACAGCCATGATTTATGATCTACAATTTACTTTTACCAACTCAGAGGTGATGCAGCAGCTCACCGGCTCAGTTTGTCAATAGCTGCATAAACTAGTTACTTCTCTGTGATCACGTGCTGCTAAAAGAAGTTCCTCTGCGTTAGCGTTTATAACAATAATATCGTTAATATTTGGTCAAAAATCAGGTCATGAAAGGCAAATGGAATATTGTTGGCGGTTTTTAGATGTTTATTAGAGGGCTTTATGGGCACATTAAATTACTCCATTAGCTGCATTGCTAGCCACTTCATACTTAACGTATAATACTAATTAGAATGCATAAAAAAAGAAAGACGTGTTTTTGTCTCACACAGGAATTGTGCATGATGTGCACGATCCCAAAAAAGTGCAGTTCCCCTTGAGCCTGTTTTTATACTTGTACACTTGACTTTGAAATCACAACTTGGAAGTCAGTCAGTCACTAGAGTCCACTGTTCACCAGCAACCATGAATGTACATTTTTCCATAAGCACTTTGGTCTAAATGTCAAATGTACGACTAAAGCGCCATTCTACTTCAGAGGTTCAAATGTATATGAATGTGCATGGGTTGTAAGGAAAATTAGGCATATGATTTCCTCAACACTTACTATTATTCCTCTTATCATACCTTTTCCCTAGATTATTGGGGGCGAGGGGGTTATTTTCCAGAAGTAGACACGCTATTTTTTTTTAAAGATATTTATGAAAAGTATATCCATTTGAGGTCTTTATAAGCCCTCCAACACACTCCACACAACTTTCACACACACTTATAAATACTTCCTAAGCTCTTAAACACTTCATACACTCTCAAACCCACATCATTTTAACATGAAAACTTAAATGTGTACCCAAATATCAATGCACTTAATCGTACTTTAAACTCTGTGGTGCCCTGAGACTGCATCAAATGAACCTCAAAGCGGCGAGGCAACACTGAATTTACACTGCCATTCTCTGAAGTACCAGTAACATGAGATACTTCTGGTGTGTTCTCTCTAATGCTGTAATGGAGAAGATTTCACAAGTGCGGTCAGCTAGAAGAAAATTGAGGAAAACAATAGCCGAAAGCCAAGTGGCATCTGTGGGAAAAAGGAGGACTGTAAAGCCAGGCTAGCATACCATTCGGCTTGCTTCGCTCCCAGGCGGCACTAATAAAGCCAAAGCACGTCTGTGTTTCATGTTTTTTTGCAAAGTCTGTCTTTCAGAGTAGACTTGGGAGTGTGAAATCTAATTTTTACCAGTAATCCTTTGCGCTGTGGCATGTAAGTATCTCATCTATGAGAGAATGGGAGCAGGGAAAGTCTACTAAAAAGAGCTTAACACACATGAGCTCATCCCAGAAGCTCATTGGCCTTCTTGTCAATGGTAAAAGGACAAAACACCCTTCAGTATAACAACAACATACACGGTTTGTCAAGGCAGAGTTTTAGACTTAACTTACCACTCCCAAACACGAAGACTTTTGTCATCTGACGTGCTGACAAAGCGACGATGCTCATCCACGAATGTGATGGTGTTGACGGCGCCCAAGTGACGGTCGTACTCCTGAACCACCTCGTTGGTCCTGATGTCCCACTGTCATGGAGACAGGAAAAAAATTAACTAGAACAATAAACATACTCCTAAATTATAACCTGTAATAACAATAAGCAATAGAATTAAAAGTACAAGTTACTACACTAAAAGGACCACATATTAGGGAATTAGGTGAATTAAAAGGCGATGTATAATCTAATTATTAATTTATTGTTGAAATGTTTAACTTAATATTACAACTCCCCCCCAAATTTTTTTAAATTTTTCCTCAAAATAGTACTTTTTTTGTTACATTACTGTTTTTTTCCTGTAGAAAAGCCCTTTACTAGAAATAATAAGAACAAATTCGGGCGATCTTACAATTCATTTTCTATTATATTATTACAGTGACACCTCAACTTACGAATATTTTGAGATTTGAGCTGTGTCTCTTGGACTCAGAAAGTGTTATTCATTCCCGTGTGGAAATTTAGGCTTCAGAAGAAAGAAAAAGGGGGACAATAAAACAATCTAGAGATGTAACGATATGAAGATTTCATTCATATCACAATTGTCACAAACATTATCACAGCTATCGTTATAATCACGACCATATTATTTTTATTTGAGTGTTTAATTTCTTTCGTTTTAATTTGTAACCGTTTTTGTGTTTTTTGATTGACAAAGAAAAAAAACGTGTGTTGGATGCGTCACGCAAATTCACTTCCTGTGAAAGGAATTTTATTTATATAACGCTTTTATCTCTAGAGACTCAAAGCGTTTTACATAGTGAAAACCATTATCTCCATTTAAACCAGTGTGGGTGGCACTGGAAGCAGGTGGGTAAAGTGTCTTGCCCAAAGACACAACAGCAGTTCGAAGGGGGGATCCAAACAGGAACCCTCAACCCGAGCCACACCGCCTCTGTTGTCATATTCCTTCAAGTATTGATCGGTTTCTCTATCTAAGCGAGCACAGCCTGTAGGTTTAAAGAGCAAAATTGAATATCTTAGTTCCTCAGTGCAGTGGTTCTTAACCTGGGTTCGATCGAACCCTAGGGGTTCGGTGAGTCGGCCTCAGGGGTTCGGCGGAGGTCAAGACACGCCCGACTCATCATGTAAATAAAAACTTCTCCCTGTCGGCCTATTATGGATACCCCCAAACAATGTTCCCTCTAATTTTCCATATGTGTGAGCAAACGCAAAAACTCCTTGAGCATTCAGTGGAGCACATGTGAGCGACATCAGACCTGCAGCACACCTGTCCCAAACCTGACTAAATAACAAGTTCAATGTTTTATTATTGTAATCAAATGACAGCAGTCATTTCCATGAGATGAT
Organism: Entelurus aequoreus; assembly: GCF_033978785.1. Classification (NCBI taxonomy): domain Eukaryota; kingdom Metazoa; phylum Chordata; class Actinopteri; order Syngnathiformes; family Syngnathidae; genus Entelurus; species Entelurus aequoreus. The sequence continues at coordinate 33,037,598 of NC_084734.1, forward strand.
TTTCTAATATAAGTGTTTTGGCCCACTTACAATGACTATAACATATTGTTTTTCATGAGCTGTGTACTAGTATTATATGTCTGGGTGGGGGTCCTGGAAATAATGGATTATTTGGAAATAATGTGTATACCTTTCAGATATCACATTTAGTTCCCACTAAAACATTCACATGTTGCACAATAAGATGTAAACTTTGTTTGTAAAATATATCTTTATTAGTATTTATTCAATATAATAACATAATTTTATGATTACGGTTCGGGTTCGGTGAATGCGCATATGAAACTGGTGGGGTTCGGTACCTCCAACAAGTTTAAGAACCACTGCAGTAGTGTGTTTATACAAGCTTAGATTGGGGAATGTGGGGAATGTAGTTTTTAATGGGGAAAGACGGTAATGACTCTTGTTTTCATGCTAGCATTCAAGCTAGTGCTTCTTCTGTAGATGAGCAGTGTCACAGGTTTGTTAGTTTATCAAAGTGTTGTCAGTCACAGTTTTACGATAATTTAAATTCCAAACGGTAATAGTAACCATGGAAAGGTTTACCGCGGTATCATCATACGGTTAATGGTTACAGCCCTAAAACAATCAAACAGTTAAAATAGAATACAATTAAAATAGAGTGTAGACACAAATATATTCACCTTAAGGCAGCTGGTGGTTCTGATAATTCAGAATATATTATTTGTATGTGTATTAGCTGTGAATATTGTATTGTTTTCCATACTACTGTAATGTAGTGGTTTGTACCACTATTGTATTTTTTTCACACAATATTTCTTATCTAAAAGTTTGTTTTTCTTTTTAAAAAACATGTTATATGTTAAAATTGTGTTGTTTTGGGGGGTCAAAAGCAGATTAAATTGATTTCAATTAATTTTAATTGGCGGGGCTGCTTTAAAATGTGAGTATTCTGAGTAACGAGTTTAGTTGCCGAACGCAATGGGCTTGTTTATCACTGAAAAATGCTCCTGTACTCTTCAAATCAATACATCGCGGCTTCATTCTTATTCTAGTCATATGCCAGTATGCTTTCCTAAAGGCTGGCAAAATACCTAAAAATCTTTGCAAAAAAATTTTCAAATCCAAAGTTTAAAAAACAGAAAAAGAAACGTTAATGTGTAAAATGCTCAAAAGTAGTCTGAAAACTATTAATTATACTTCAAGTGACTCAGTTGATGATTTCCAACATTAAAGGCCTACTGAAACCCACTACTACCGACCACGCAGTCTGATAGTTTATATATCAATGATGAAATCTTAACATTGCAACACATGCCAATACGGCCGGGTTAACTTATAAAGTGCAATTTTAAATTGTATTGTATCCAATACAAAAAGCTCTTTTTTCATCGCAAAATTCGACAGTATTCTGGACATCTGTGTTGGTGAATCTTTTGCAATTTGTTTAATGAATAATGAAGACTGCAAAGAAGAAAGCTGTAGGTGGGATTGGTGTATTAGCGGCTGGCTGCAGCGACACAACCAGGAGGACTTTGACTTGGATAGCAGAGGCGCTATCCGACGCTAGCCGCCGACCGCATCGATGATCGTGTGAAGTCTTTCGTCGCTCCGTCGACCGCTGGAACGCAGGTGAGCACGGGTGTTGATGAGCAGATGAGGGCTGGCTGGCGTAGGTGGATAGCTAATGTTTTTAGCATAGCTCTGTGAGGTCCCGTAGCTAAGTTAGCTTCAATGGCGTCGTTAGCAACAGCATTGTTAAGCTTCGCTAGGCTGGAAAGCATTAACCGTGTAGTTACAGGTCCATGGTTTAATAGTATTGTTGATTTTCTGTCTATCCTTCCAGTCAGGGGTTTATTTCTTTTGTTTCTACCTGCAGTTAAGCCCGATGCTATCACGTTAGCTCCGTAGCTAAAGTGCTTTGCCGATGTATTGTCGTGGAGATAAAAGTCACTGTGAATGTCCATTTCGCGTTCTCGACTCTCATTTTCAAGAGGATATAGTATCCGAGGTGGTTTAAAATACAAATCCGTGATCCACAATAAAAAAAAGTCCTCTCTAGTCCTTCACTCTCACGTTCTTCATCCACAAATCTTTCATCCTCGCTCAAATTAATGGGGTAATTGTCGCTTTTTCGGTCCGAATCGCTCTCGCTGCTGGTGTAAACAATGGGGAAATGTGAGGAGCCTTTCAACCTGCGACGTCACGCTACTTCCGGTACAGGCAAGGCTTTTTTTATCAGCGACCAAAAGTTGCGAACTTTATCGTCGATGTTCTCTACTAAATCCTTTCAGCAAAAATATGGAAATATCGCGAAATGATCAAGTATGACACATAAAATGGATCTGCTATCCCTGTTTAAATTTTAAAAATTCATTTCAGTAGGCCTTTAAAGATTATTTCTTCAGTAATTGTCCTTTAAAAATAATGTAAATGGTACCAATAGTAATGTACCAATTCAAGGCTTTAATCAGATGTGCTACACTAAAAGCTTCCTGCGATTAATGGCTCGCTCTCTGTCATGCAAAGACACACATGACTTAACAACAGTGCTGAGCTGCAGGATGGGACACAAGTGTGTTTCACGCTACTTTGGGCACAAGGTCACTTAGCAAATGGTTGTGTGCGGTGTGTGTGCTTGGTCGAGTAAGGTAAATTCCACCTGAGGTGATAGGAGAAATGGAATGCACTGTGATGGCACACACAACTTTACCTGGACGATCTTCTTATCGGACATGCCGGCCACAAACAGATTCTGTTTCTCCTCGTCTGGGTTGAACTTGACGCAGTAGGGAACCTTTCTGTTTGTGAAGCGAGCGATGCACTGGCCTGTGGAGAGGGGGAAATTAATGATACACAATAATACCATGCAACAGGAACAATCCATGCAGTGTTGCATGCACCTCTAACAGCTGTATTGGAATGACATGGCTTAAGAGGAGGCTCTGTGTGCACCAATGGGTGGATTTAACGCTTGTCTGCCCTCTGCTGGAAAATAATTCCAGCACTTCATAAGAGTTGTGGCGTTTTGCATAACTAAACAAGACACACAATCAGGGTTGCCCCTACAGGTAATTGATGATGGTGCGGCACCATGGCAAAATAAAAGCCGCCACACCTTACAAATGATGGTCTTTTAAGTGAAAGAAAATTAAAGTAATACATTGTATAAATGGATATATAACAGTAGAGAAGTGATTTAAATGACCCCATTCCTGATGGAAAGCGCCACTCTACATAGCAACTGATGCTGTGGTCAAAGTTGGAGTTGCCACAAAACACATTTTAATATATTAAAATAGGGTTGGACCGATAAAACGATATCAATATATATATCGCGATAGACACAATCGATATCACTATAAAATGCACTCGATAAAATTTAAAATATATATTTGCATTTTTTAGTTGGAAGAAACCAGAAATTATGAAGCAAAATTTATTTCATCAAGTCACTCGCGCTTTGGGAACGCAGAAAACCGGAAACAGGAAGTGTCACTGAGCAATGGGAAGAACGCGCTAATAGCCAATCAGTTAACAGTTTTAACTGAACAATGGGAGGGACACGCTAACTGCCAATCACATATCAGTATCGACTGCCATGTTTTGTTGCGCCGTCTTTCTGTCTCGGTGTGGATTCTCTGCATGGAGTGAGAAGAGAAACTGTAATATCTTGATATAACAACTCAATAACTGAAACTTGTCGATAGTTTTGTTGGTTTTAATGCAGACAGTGCGGCAACATTCTTACACTTCCAATGTTTCGGTTTAATGAGTAGCTTCCAAAACGACTGTGTGTAGTGCTCAATAGCGTAAACACTACTGCCATCTAGTGTTTCAAATCTGCAACTACCTTCAAATTTACTTGAATTATTTTATTAACTTAGCCGCGCTTATTTGACCTGGCTACCAGACATCCTCTCCATTGACAAGTAGCACCTTTGGAATGTTGAAAATTGTTATACTGTATTGATTAACAGGCTTAAATAAGTCATAAAAAGTATCAATTTTACAATCCTGCAAGTGACGTTTTCTTTGTAAAGTCCAGCAATTTTTATTTTTTTATCTGTTACTGGAGAAAGACTGTACTTGTGTTTAGAGGCAACATGAGCAAATTACGGCCAAGTGCACAGCCCAGTGTGTGGCCCAGCCCGCCAGACATCTCCAAATTATTTTTTTAAACCTTTACCATCGAAAGTGGAGCTGCTATTACAATGTGCAGTGCATTTTTGAAATTATCGTAAGCCTTGAACTATAGAGAATATTTCAAAGGTTAGAATCTATGCTTTTGAGTGATATACGGGTTATTATGGTAGTCTACGTCAGAGCAGCTCCAAGCAGACTTGGAAAAATGCAGAGTGGCCGGGGTTTGTTTACAGCAGCCAGCCCAAGACGTGTCGGGGAGGAACAAGAAGGCAGATTTCTACAACAAAAATCTGTTCTGCAGTAAAGTGATGTTATATGGGTTATTATTATATTGATCTGTGGGTGTCCTTTGAGACACTTGTGATTTAGGGCTATATAAATAAACATTGATTGATTGATTGATTTTTTGTCCTTTGTGTTCATGTTTCTCCGTGTTTGTTGCATTTTGCTTTATTGTAAAAGATCGATCTCGAGACGGTCGTTTGGGAGGTAAAGAAGAAAGACGTACATATGTTCTTAATGTTCAGTGTTTTATCTTACATAGTTAGTATGACAAATCCCCCTTTTTTTTTTTCATGTACATTCTTTTATTCAGCCAAAAGGTTGTAAACATCAATTCAGTTTTTGAGGTGGTCTGTCATAATATTTTTAGCATTTTATCACCCATATTGTGAGTGTTTGTATTGTGTTTAGATTTTTCTACGGCATTTTAGGAATTTCTTTCACTAACGCTTAACAAACCTACACATGTTTAAAGTGCTGCTTAAAAAAGGAAGCAAGCACACATACAGCAGAATGCGTGACACTTTTTACAGCTGAAATATTGTGTTAAAAAACATTAGACATTGACAAACTAAGTGTTGTGTTAAAAATCTGAAATAAAAGAATAAGACCAGGGAATATTGTCACACAGTCAACAGTCAGTCACTCCTCTGCTACACACATTATATATACCCATATATGCAGTGTGTGCATGTGTATACTGTGTGTGTGTATATATATATATATATATATATATATATATATATATGTATATAAAAAATAAAACAATAAGAAAAAATATGTTAACAATAATTACTAATAACACAGATTTATTTTTAAACTTACAAGATTGTGTTAGGCTTTTTAATTTCACAACATTGTTCTAAGCTTTTAAAAAAATATATATGCATCATCTCTGATTATGCAAATTACACAATGAGTCATATTGGCAAGGCCATGCCGCCCCCGCCACAAGTATATTGGCAATCTGGGAGAAAACCTGAGAGTTGAGCCATACTATACACAATGACGACTACAACAGCTTACATTAACACACAAAGGTGTGTTGACTGTCAAAATTATGACCTTTTAAAAGTATAATGTTTGCTTTAAAACTGTGCGAGTGTACCTAATGAAGTGATGTGTGGATATTTTACAAGGGGTGAGATAAAAGCAGCATACCTGTTTCAGTGTCCCACAGTTTGATGTAGCGGTCGTAGGCGGCGCTGAGGAACTTTGTCCCTGCGTTGCTAAAGCAAATGTCTCGCACCGCTTTGCTGTGGCCTGATAAAAGAACACACACAAATTGAAACAAAACAAATACAAAATGTCATTTGAAATAAGCCCTCCTGGTCTCGTCATCGTGTCTCTCCAGATGCCTATATTTATTACAGGAATGTAAAAAGAATCTGGGGTAATGAGGAAGCCTTTGGCAGACGAAGGCAAATTAATCTTTAAAAGAGCTTGGGGACCATGGAGGACGTTTCTGTGTTTCCAAGGGTTCACCATCATCTCACTCTTACTATCTACAAAACCTTTTGTCTTTTTCTCTCAGTGTAGAGGATACAAATTCCCTGTGGACAGCCTCCCCTGCTAAAATGAACTTCAACAGGACTGCATACAGAACTGTGCTAGTTCACTGTGGCTGTATAGTTTTTCTTGCTCAAAAGCCTAAATAACCAAAAGTTACAAGGCCCTTGTGGGGTTGTTTTTCTTCATGCAAACTTAAAGGGGAACTGCACTTTTTTTTTATGTTGCCCATTATGAGGAACAAGAAGACGGATGTATTTTTTATGCATTCTAACTCATAAATAAACGTAAAATAAAAGTCCACTTACAATTGAGCCAATGAAGAGTCCTCTATTATGACCGTAAAGCCCTCTAAAACAACAACAACCAAAAACCCGCCAACAATACTCCATTTAAATTGTTGTGCCTTGAATATTAACCGAGTATTACTGATATTGTTATTATGAGCGCTAACACAGACAAACTATTTAGAGCTTGTGTGGCTATGTTGACATCATCGGCTGGTAAACTGCTTTCTCGCCACAGAGCTCGTGAACGTTTATTCTAGATCATAAATAATGCCTCTTATCTTGATACAGAAAGAATGAGGACAAAATCCAACTTCGGCATCCAATTTAAACCCCGAATTGACGGGAATGGCTCGAAAAGACGCTTGGTTCCAATTCCCCCCCTTTTTTCCCGCAAGGATTATGATTCATTCTTCAACTAAACGGGAATATATGAACATTCTAAGAGTAGGCATCTCAGTTGGAGCAGACATTTTACAGTAAGTGACGTTTTATTATGTTGGTTGGATCTCATGTCTGCAGTGAGTAGTAATTAGTGATGTTGTCGAAGGAAAAAAAAACGTAGTGATGCGTTTGTGAAATTAATGCGCCGCGTATGCTTAAAATGAGCGAAATAATGTTCTTAAATATTACATGTTATTATAAATGTGCCTGTTAATACATTACATATACATCTGGCTTTTGTCTGGGACTGCATTAAAAAATACACATAAAACAATGCATACTCCCTTAAAACTAGTGGCAGCAATACACTGATAGTATTTATAATATTTATGATGACAAATACAGCTTGCAAAAATTCAAAATAGAGGATTTGAGGCCTCTACACTATTTGATGCAAAGTAATAATTGTGTATTTGTGCTGCCCCTCAAATGCATGCCTTCTTTTCCCCCTTCAAAAAAGAAAAGCTTTATTTTGACTGTTTCTACCGCATGATGAAATATGGCATCTGGAAAGCTAAAGTTTAAATGGAGTTTAAAGGGAAAGAGCTGCTGTATGATGTGTTGTATAGTATTGGGTGGTTATTTTTTTGGAATGTCCTTCCTAATGCAAGCCACCCGTTTATCAAGCATTTGAAAGCACAAATAGCTTAGTGTTGGGTCACTGGCCTTGAATCGAAACAGGGCCAAATGCACACCCTGTGTGCATGTATTATGGTATGTAATTGGCATTATTTAAATGACTATTGTTTAAGAGTCAATAGAACACTAAAATGAGTATTATATATTAATTTATATCAGTTAAAAAAAAATACATTGTACAAATAAAAAACTCACACCTTACTGATGAATTAGTGTATCAAAACTACCACCACTACATGAAATAAGGGCATTCGCCTTTTTGGCAACAGAAAGAACGTTCATACTGTACATTGACCACAAAAAAAACAAAAGCTCTGCCACTTTTCCGAAATAAAAATCACTCCTTGATATGTATTTCGTCCTCCCAAGCCTCTGAGTCCTGTCAGCTCCCTGGGCTGTTGAATTATGCATCATTCTCTGAGGGAGCTGACAAGCAGAAGTGTGCAGAAAAACAATCTCACATACTGACAGCGCACTGTCTCTGGAGAAGACTGGAGAATTGACCTGTATGCATTAACCCGCCCACCTCTTAAAGCCCCCTCCCAGTCTTATTCTTGAGAGAAAATAAACACTCAACAATAGAAAAAACAGTCTATGTGATCAGCATCATTTCTGTGTATAAATATTACAAAAAACAATTAAACATTTAAATAATACTTGTGGCGCACATGCGCCATGAGCTCCATTGTAATTGTTCAGATGTATGAAACTACATGGGGAATATCACTTCACAAATGCTTAAAGGCCTACTGAAATGAATTTTTATTTATTTAAACGGGGATAGCAGATCCATTCTATGTGTCATACTTGATCATTTCGTGATATTGACATATTTTTGCTGAAAGGATTTAGTAGAGAACATCGACGATAAAGTTCGCAACTTTTGGTCGCTGATAAAAAAAGCCCTGCCTGTACCGGAAGTAGCGTGACGTCGCAGGTTGAAAGGCTCCTCACATTTCCCCATTGTTTACACCAGCAGCGAGAGCGATTCGGACCGAGAAAGCGACGATTACCCCATTAATTTGAGCGAGGATGAAAGATTTGTGGATGAGGAACGTGAGAGTATAGGACTAGAGTGCAGTGCAGGACGTATCTTTTTTCGCTCTGACCGTAACTTAGGTACAAGGGCTCATTGGATTCCACACTTTCTCCTTTTTGTATTGTAGATCACGGATTTGTATTTTAAACCACCTCGGATACTATATCCTCTTGAAAATGAGAGTCGAGAACGCGAAATGGACATTCACAGTGACTTTTATCTCCACGACAATACATCGGCGAAGCACTTTAGCTACGGAGCTAACGTGATAGCATCGGGCTTAACTGCAGATAGAAACAAAAGAAATAAACCCCTGACTGGAAGGATAGACAGAAAATCAACAATACTATTACAATACTACACGGTTAATGCTTTCCAGCCTGGCGAAGCTTAACAATGCTGTTGCTAACGACGCCATTGAAGCTAACTTAGCTACGGGACCTCACAGAGCTATGCTAAAAACATTAGCTATCCACCTACGCCAGCCAGCCCTCATCTGCTCATCAACAACCGTGCTCACCTGCGTTCCAGCGATCGACGGAGCGACGAAGGACTTCACCCAAACATCGATGCGGTCGGTGGCTAGCGTCGGATAGCGCATCTGCTATCCAAGTCAAAGTCCTCCTGGTTGTGTTGCTGCAGCCAGCCGCTAATACACCGATCCCACCTACAACTTTCTTCTTTGCAGTCTTCATTGTTCATTAAACAAATTGCAAAAGATTCACCAACACAGATGTCCAGAATACTGTGGCATTTTGCGATGAAAACAGAGCTTTTTGTATTGGATACAATGGTGTCCGAATACTTCCGTTTCAACCATTGACGTCACGCGCATACGTCATCATACATAGACGTTTTCAACCGGAAGTTTTGCGGGAAATTTAAAATTGCACCTTATAAGTTAACCCGGCCGTATTGGCATGTGTTGCAATGTTAAGATTTCATCTTTGATATATAAACTATCAGACTGCGTGGTCGGTAGTAGTGGGTTTCAGTAGGCCTTTAATCTTGATATTGCTATTGAATTAGAATTTTAATAAAAATGTTAATATTTTTAGGTACGAAAAGTTTAAATACATGTTGAAAATGAATTAGGATTTTTGTGAATATAACTTACCAACAAAAGTCCGTAAACACCTCCTCTCATTGTACACTTCCCACAACTGCGGAAAGACAATAATAGACAATAAGTGAATGCATTTCATTGAACTGACATTGTTATGGCATACATTGTTATATTCCGTTGGGTTTGCATGGCTCCCTGCAGTGCTTACTATTACCTTAATCTTACAGTCCATGGAGGATGAAAGTAGCAGATGACCAGACCTGGGAAACAGTCGGATGGCGCTGACACCCTGAAAGACATACAAGCAGATAGAACATTAGCGTCAATAGATCTGAATAACATTACACATGTTCTCTTGAAAAACCTGTTAACTCATAAATGATTAGTCAATCAGTATTTGCTGTTTTGCAAGAGGTCCCGGAGGGCATCTTTAGGCGTTTGTGTGCAATATCGATGAGTTCAACGCCACCTCTCCCAACCCTCTAACCTTAGTGTGTCCGGACCAAACATGGATTTGCTTCTTGGGCAGGTAACACTTGTCTGGTGCTTCTGAAGACCTCAGGTTAATGCCCACATCTTGAGGGATATGTAGGTAGGATCTACCCTGGTAATCGTACATGTCCTTAACTATAGAAAAGGGGGCGGGAGGAGTGTT
>NC_084734.1:33052625-33060125 GCF_033978785.1 Entelurus aequoreus
TCCAGGATACCAAAACATTGTGGACAATTCCATGGGATGTCACTTCAAGTTAAAGTACCAATGATTGTCACACACACACTAGGTGTGGTGAAAATATTCTCTGCATTTGACCCATCACCCTTGATCACCCCCTGGGAGGTGAGGGGAGCAGTGGGCAGCAGCGGTGGCCGCGCCTGGGAATCATTTTTTGGTGATTTAACCCCCAATTCCAACCCTTGATGCTGAGTGCCAAGCAGGGAGGTAATGGGTCCCATTTTTATAGTCTTTGGTTTGAACTCACAACCTACCGATCTACGGACACTCTAAAACAGTGGTTCTTAACCTGGGTTCGATCGAACCCTAGGGGTTCGGTGAGTCAGCCTCAGGGGTTCGACGGAGCCTCCGCCACGGAGGTAAAGAGACATCCGAATTATTGTGTACATAAAAACTTGTCCCTATCAGCGTATTATGGACACCCCCAAACAATGTTCCCTCTAATTTTACATCTGATTTGCAGGTTTTTTGATTGATTGATTGAAACTTTTACTAGCAGATTGCAAAGGAAGAGAATACATTATATGAAACAGTATAGTTTACACAGTACAGTACATATTCCGTACAATTGACCACTAAATGGTAACACCCCAATAAGTTGTTCAACTTGTTTAAAGGCCTACTGAAATGATTTTTTAAAATTTAAACTGGGATAGCAGATCCATTCTATGTGTCGTACTTGATCATTTCACGATATTGCCATATTTTTGCTGAAAGGATTTAGTATAGAACAACAACGATAAAGTTCGCAACTTTTGGTCGCTGATAAAAAAAGTCTTGCCTATACCGGAAGTAGCGTGACGTCACAGGAGGTAGGATTCCTCACAATTCCCCGTTGTTTACAATGGAGAGAGAGAGATTCGGACCGAGAAAGCGACGATTACCCCATTAATTTGAGCGAGGATGAAAGATTTGTGGATGAGGTACGTTAGAGTGAAGAACGAGAGGCAGTGCAGGGTGTATCTTTTTTCGCTCTGACCGTAACTTAGGTACAAGGTCTCATTGGATTCCACACACTCTCCTTTTTCTATTGTGGATTACGGATTTGTATTTTAAACCACCTCGGATACTATATCCTCTTGAAAATGAGAGTCGAGAACGCGAAATGGACATTCACAGTGAATTTTATCTCCACGACAATACATCAGCAAAGCTCTTTAGCTACTGAGCTAACGTGATAGCATCTGGCTCCAATGCAGATAGAAACACAATAAATAAATCCCTGACTGGAAGGATAGACAGAAGATCAACAATACTATTAAACCATGGACATGTAACTCCACGGTTACTAATTCTCAGCCTGGCAAAGCTTAACAATGCTGTTGCTAACGACGCTGAAGCTAACTTAGCAACTTAGCAACCGGACCTCACAGAGCTATGATAAAAACATTAGCGCTCCACCTACGCCAACCAGCCCTCATCTGCTCATCAACACCCGTGCTCACCTGCGTTCCAGCGATCGACGGCGCAACGAAGGACTTCACCCGATCACAGATGCTTTGGCGGCTAGCATCGGCTAGCGCGTCTGCTATCCAAGTAAGTACTCCTTGTTGTGTTGCTACAGCCAGCCGCTAATACACCGATCCCACCTACAACTTTCTTCTTTGCAATCTCCATTGTTCATTAAACAAATTGCAAAAGATTCACCAACACAGATGTCCAGAATACTGTGGAATTGTTCGATGAAAACAGAGCAGTTTGTATGGTGACACATTGGGTACGAATACTTCCGTTGCCGTCGTGACGTCACGCGCATACGCAACATCCAAAGACGTTTCCAACCGGAAGTTTAGCGGGAAATTTTAAATTGCACTTTATAAGTTAACCCGGCCGTATTGGCATGTGTTGCAATGTTAAGATTTCATCATTGATATATAAACTATCAGACTGCGTGGTCGGTAGTAGTGGGTTTCAGTAGGCCTTTAAGTCGGGGTCCACGTCAATCAAGTGTGTAAGGTGTGTAATTTGTTGTGAGTTCATGCACTGTGTTGGTTTTGTTCTTTGAACAAGGTGATGTTCATGCACAGTTCATTTTGTGCACCAGTAAAAAAACATATAACTTTTTCTTGAATTGAAAAAACATTTTATTTTTCACTAAAGAAGAGTTTGGTGAATGCACATATGAAACTGGTGGGGTTCGGTACCTCCAACAAGGTTAAGAACCACTGCTCTAAAAGTTCATATGTGAGTAAATGGCAGGTGGCCAAATACTTTTGGCAATATAATGTATGTAACAACATGTAACGCCATAGGCTCACACAAGATCCGTAAATAATCCAAATTAAAAAAATAATTATAATAATTTAAAAATATATATATATATATAAAAAATATATATTTTAAATAAATACATCATCATAAATGGTCAGTTAGCAACGATAAATTATATTGAGGGAAAAACAGAATTGTATGTGTGTTTTAATGTCATAAAATGAAACATTGTATTCTCCACAGTGGGAATGAGACGTGGATCACCGTTTATTCACCTCCCACATTGGAGCGGTTGCATAGGACGCCTTGGCTCCCCAACAATAGAGTGGTGCATACCACTGTCGCCGCTCACTGCGGGGACATTTACCGGCCGAAGAGCGCCCTTTCTGCACGTTCTCTACGTCAAGCCTCGCAACACACCCGCGCAACACTCGCACGGTCCTTTTTTTTGAACAGACACATTTCGGATATCGTCTCCACGGGCACAATTAGGTGCACATTTCGCTGATCTCTACTTGGCGGGTCCCTTCGGAAGAAAGTAGCCCGGTTCTCCGCGTCATCCGCCTCTTCTTGCACGGAGGAGCACATTTGATACGAGGGACAGTCATGGACACAAACCGGGGATTTAAACGCTTGCACATGGCGGCGTGCTCTGCAGCACAATGAGGACGGAATAAGGCAACAACAACAACAAAAAGAGGGGGACTTGATCAAAGTAAACAGGTATGTTTTGAATCACTTGCATGCGTGCGTGTTTACACTGGAGCATGTCACATTTCCAGCATCATTGTAACTTTAGTAGCCGGCAATTCTACCCTGCATTGCCATGACTGTCAACACAAAATAGGTGCTGCAAGTCCAAAGCCTTAAAAGTGGGGTGCATTAAGTTAACATAATTGCACTGCTGGGTGCCCCACATCTGGGCAACAGCTTCTTGACATGTTGGCAGAGCAAATATTTACAACTATAAGAAGACCATTGCAAGGAGTCATGTAACACAGGCCTGTCATGATTGGGCTGCAGGGCGACGGTGAGGGCATTTTCTCCACTACAGGACAACCACAGAGGAGAGGATGGACGTGGGGTCTATATCAGCCAGTCCGCAGTTGCTGTAATGGGGGATGGGGAGATTTCCAGCCGAGTAGGGGAAAAAAATCATGCTTAGGGAAATTTGAAACCATCTTTTTAGGACTTCAAGATTGTGCACCATATCTGCTTTTGCTTGTGTGATGATGCACTCATAGGGGTGTGAAAAGCACCTTTAGGGGCACAGGGGTTGGTCACTCAGGTGTGTACGTGGTCAAATATTCACACTTTTCCAATGTAGTCACCGCTCAACACAAATGTTCTCATTGGAATTAAAGGCCTACTGAAACCCACTACTACCAACCACGCAGTCTGATAGTTTATATATCAATGATGAAATCTTAACATTGCAACACATGCCAATACGGCCGGGTTAACTTATAAAGTGCAATTTTAAAATTCCCGCCACACTTCCGCTTGAAAAACTCCTTTGGATATGATTTATGCGCGTGACGTCACAAAAGCAACGGAAGTGGTTGGACCCCATCGGACCCGATAGAAAAGCCTCTTGTTTTCTTTGACAAAATTCCACAGTATTCTGGACATCTGTGTTGGTGAATCTTTTGCAATTTGTTTAATGAACAATGGAGACTGCAAAGAAGAACGTTGTAGGTGGGATCGATCGGTGTCTTAGCGGCTAAGTACAATACTGTAATATCTGTGATATTTGCATTAGTGTACTGTGTCTTTAAGGGTTTGGGGAAAGCGCATGCGCGAGTGAGTTGGCGGAGAACTTGAGTGTGTGTGAGCGTGACTTTTGGCTAACAGCAGCTCGTGTATGTGTGTGCGTTACTTTTTGAACTACAACCAGTTACCGCTTGTTAATAAAGCGATTGAGCAATTTGTTTAATGGACAATGGAGACTGCAAATAAGAAAGTTGGAGCCGGTGGAGCGGCGGACTACAGCAACACCAACACCAGGAGGTTGTGTTGTGTTTTGAGCAGGATAACAGACGCACTATGGTGAGTCTAGCTTTGGCTTCCAAACATTTGATCGATTGCCTGTACGTGCGTGTCGATATGTGCATGTGACGTACGTAACTTTGGGGAAATATGTTTCTTGCCGACTCTGATGGCGACCGGGGTGTCGTCAAAAGCGTACAACGCCAGCCGCCGCATCTAAGTTAGCTACGCAGCTAGGTTAGCTTCTGTTTTTTTAGCTTCGCCAAGCGGAATATTATTAATCTTATTAATCGTGTATTTACATGTTCATGGTTTAATAGTATTATTGATCTTCTGTCTATCCATCCAGTCAGGTTTTTTTTAAATTTAGTTTCTATCTGCATTTGAGACTGGCGCTATCGCGTTGGCTACGTTGCTAGGTTAGCTTCTGTTTTTTTTAGCTTCGCCAAGCGGAATATTATTAATCGTGTATTTACATGTTCATGGTTTAATAGTATTATTGATCTTCTGTCTATCCATCCAGTCAGGGTTTTTTTAAAATTTAGTTTCTATCTGCATTTGAGACTGGCGCTATCGCGTTGGCTACGTTGCTAGGTTAGCTTCTGTTTTTTTTAGCTTCGCCAAGCGGAATATTATTAATCGTGTATTTACATGTTCATGGTTTAATAGTATTTTTGATCTTCTGTCTATCCATCCAGTCAGGGTTTTTTTTAAATTTAGTTTCTATCTGCATTTGAGACTGGTGCTATCGCGTTGGCTACGTTGCTAGGTTAGCTTCTGTTTTTTTTAGCTTCGCCAAGCTGAATATTATTAATCGTGTATTTACATGTTCATGGTTTAATAGTATTATTGATCTTCTGTCTATCCATTCAGTCAGGTTTTTTTTTAATTTAGTTTCTATCTGCATTTGAGACTGCTGCTATCACGTTGGCTACGTAGCTAGGTTAGCTTCTATTTTTTTTTAGCTTCGCAAAGCTGAATTATTAATCGTGTATTTACATGTTCAGTCACTGTGAATGTCCATTTCGCGTTCTCGACTCTCATTTTCAAGAGGATATAGTATCTGAGATGGTTTAAAATACAAATTTGTGATACACAATAGAAAAAGGAGAGAGTGTGGAATCCAATGAGCCAGCTTGTACCTAAGTTACGGTCAGTGCGAAAAAAGATACGTCCATCACTGCCTCTCAAGTCCTTCACTGTAACGTTCCTCATCTACGAATCTTTCATCCTCGCTCAAATTAATGGGGTAATCGTCACTTTCTCGGTCCGAATGTCTCTCGCTCCATTGTAAACAACGGGGAATTGTGAGCAGCACTACCGCTTGTGACGTCACGCTACTTCCGGTACAGGCAAAGCTTTTTTTTATCAGCGAGGAAAAGTTGCGAACTTTATCGTCGATTTTCTCTACTAAATCCTTTCAGCAAAAATATGGCAATATCGCGAAATGATCAAGTATGACACATAGATGGATCTGCTATTCCCGTTTAAATAAATAAAAATTCATTTCAGTAGGCCTTTAAGTTAATCTGTTCTAGGGTCAAGTCAAAAACAACATTCTTAAAGTATTATTCAGATATAAAAGGAAGTTAAAGGCTTACTGAAACCCACTACTACCGACCACGCAGTCTGATAGTTTACATATCAATGATGAAATCTCAACATTGCAACACATGCCAATATGGCCGGGTTAACTTATAAAGTGCAATTTTAAATTTCCTGCGAAATATCCGGCTGAAAACGTCTCGGTATGATGACGTTTGCGCGTGACATCACGGGTTGAAGCAGACATTTTGGAATAGCACGGTGGCCAGCTTAAGTCGTCTGTTTTCACCACATAATTCCACAGTATTCTGGACATCTGTGTTGGTGAATCTTTTGCAATTTGTTTTAATGGACAATGAAGACAGCAAAGAAGAAAGCTGTAGGTGGGATCGGTGTATTAGCGGCTGGCTACAGCAACACAACCAGGAGGACTTTGAGTTGGATAGCAGACGCGCTATCCGACGCTAGCCGCCGACCGCATCGATGATCAGGTGAAGTCCTTCGTCGCTCCGTCGATCACTGGAACGCAGGTGAGCACGGGTGCTGATGAGCAGATGAGGGCTGGCGTAGGTGGTGAGCTAATGTTTTTAGCATAGCTCTGTCGAGGTCCCGTAGCTAAGTTAGCTTCAATGGCGTCGTTAGCAACAGCATTGCTAGGCTTCGCCAGGCTGGACAGCATTAACCGTGTGGTTACAGGTCCAGGGTTTGGTTTGGTGTCTCCTGATAGTAGAAGTAAAAATAGTATTGTTGAGCTTAGGTCTCTCCTTCCAGTCAGGGGCATGTTTCTTCTGTTTCTATCCGCAGTTAAGCACGACGCTATCACGTTAGCTCCGAAGCTAAAGTGCTTCACCGATGTATTGTCGTGAATGTCCATTTCGCATTCTCGACTCTCATTTTCAAGAGGATATAGTATCCGAGGTGGTTTAAAATACAAATCCGTGATCCACAATAGAAAAAAGGAGAACGTGTGGAATCCAAAGAGCCCTTGTACCTAAGTTACGGTCAGAGCGAAAAAAGATACACCCTGGCATCCTGCACTGCTCTCTAATCCTTCACTGTCACTTTCCTCATCCACAAATCTTTCATCCTCGCTCAAATTAATGGGGTAATCGTCGCTTTCTCGGTCTGAATCGCTCTCGCTGCTGGTGTAAACAATGTGCAGATGTGAGGAGCTCTTCAACCTGTGACGTCACGGTACTTCCGGTACAGGCAAGGCTTTTTTATCAGCGACCAAAAGTTGCGAACTTTATCGTCGATATTCTCTACTGACTCCTTTCAGCAAAAATATAGCAATATCGCGAATTGATCAAGTATGACACATAGAATGGACCTGCTAACCCCGTTTAAATAAGAAAATTTAATTTCAGTAGGCCTTTAATTGTTAATAGCAGATTCAATAAAATACTCGTACGAATTGAACGACAAAGACGTAACGCAAAGGTGATTCATGTTGTGTCTCATTTTTTTTACCATTAGGACAGTGGTTCTCAAACTTTTTTCACCAATTACCACCAAAGAAAACACTTTGCTTTTCAAGTACCACCGTAAGATCCACATTGACGTAGTAGGCCTATGTATTCATTAAAAACAAAGCAGAGGTTTTATTACTAATCTAATCTACTTGCTGATTTACTGTTAACATCAGGTTACTTTCCGCTGTAACATGTTTCTATCTACACTTCAGTTAAAATGTAATACACACTTATTATTCTGTTGTTTAAA
>NC_084734.1:33065125-33102625 GCF_033978785.1 Entelurus aequoreus
GAAGTTTGGGGAAATGTTTATAAAACAGACATAGAGCCAATAGAGGCTATGTCTACACTTTTTTTTAGTTGAGTTAGTTTATTTCGAACATGCAAGCATACACACATGATACATCACAATTTCCAGTTTTATTTTTCAATATGTTCGAAAAGGAGTAGGAAGAAGCAGATCTTATTTAATCCTACCCCTTTTCTTTTACATAACAGTTGCTAAAACTTTTGTTCACTTGCTGTTCTCAATTTATTCACAATATACTCCATAAGTAATCACAATAAAAATAAACAAATAAATAGTAATTGGTGAAGTAAGTCACATTACATATAATGAGATAAGTAAGATTATTTTGAGAATGAAAGAATGGATGGATGGAATAAATCCAGAATGTTTATCATGGTTCTTCTTCTTTGTACTTTATAAACACTTTAAGTTTGAAGAGTTTCTTGAAGTGGATCATATTAGTACATTGTTTGATTGCTTTACTTAATCCATTCCATAATTTAATTCCACATACTGATATACTGAAGGTCTTAAGTGTTGTGCGTGCATACAGCTGTTTTAAATTACATTTTTCTCTGAGATTATATTTCTCCTAAGCCGGATAACTCCTTAAACAAATAATTATTTAGCCTAAGTCCCGTTTCGGCCACACTAAACCATCGTTTAAGGTTCCACTCCTTGGATAATTTTTTACACGTCAATTTCTTGAATCTCCGGCTCTTAGCTTTGTATGGACCATACTTGCCAACCTCGAGACCTCCGAATTCGGGAGTTTGGGGGGGTCGGGGCCGGGGGGCCAGGTTAAGGGGGAGGAGTATATTTATAGCTAGAATTCACTGAAATTAAAGTATTTCTTATATATATATATATATATATATATATATATATATATATATATATATATATATATATATATATATATATATATATATATATACATATATATATATATATATCTCAGTGGCGTGCCGTCACTAGAGGCAGGGGAGGCACAGCCTCACCTGCCATCATGGAAAGAAAAAAAAAAGTAAAAAGAAATAAAAAAAATTAAATTGTTATATGTATCCAGTGATTATACTAAAGTTATTTTCCATTTAACTTCACCAGTTTTAGATTATTTTTATTTTTATTTTCACATTTGCCGTTCAAATACTGAGAAGAGACGGTGCGGTGATCAGCAGCCAGTTGAGGCACGTCACTGCGTTGTGCCTCAACATGGATTGTGTGCAATGACTCAGCTAACTGCTGGCCTGCTGTGCAGTGAGACTGTATTGCTATATGAATTATATTATACATTTCCATAGTTTAGTTAGCTGAGGTATATAATGTACAGTGTATTTTGTCAACAACTGTATGTGTGTCACGTATTTCTTGTGCTGAGCGATCATAAAACTTTGCTGCGAAGACGCACTGTGAGAGGCTCGTCTCATAACCCCGCCTCCTGGTGCCAAGCATCTCCGCCGCAGAATGCACCGCCCGACGGGAGCGCCACACCAACCAAAGCCCACACCCAAACCCTCCACGTGCAAGACCGAATCCACCCAAAAAAAGTCACTTAACAAGAAGCCAAAAAGTGCAAAAACAACAATGCTCGCGCTGGAGGAGCCGCGAACGACCGCAGGGACACAACATTAGGTACACCTGCAGACTGCAGCACGGATTTCATATTTCATTCATTCACAACTCTTCCAACACGAACACCACTGTTCCCGCACTTATAAGTAAAGGTAAGACCATAATAACGTTTTTTTAATTAAATGTGCTTTTTTGTGTGCTACAGTTTGTAAGTGTAAAGTTAAAGTTAAGTTAAAGTACCAATGATTGTCACACACACACTAGGTGTGGTGAAATTTGTCCTCTGCATTTGACCCATCCCCTTTTTCACCCCCTGGGAGGTGAGGGGAGCAGTGGGCAGCAGCGGCGCCGTGCCTGGGAATCATTTTTGGTGATTTAACCACCAATTCCAACCCTTGATGCTGAGTGCCAAGCAGGGAAGAATGCTGGTATGAGCTTTTAAACATAACCCGTTAACTGCTGCCAATCAAATGGTGAATAAGATACTCTTTAGGGTTCATATGTGTGCCTCACCAGTCATGAACCTCACCGCACGCCACTGATATATAGTTAAGTTAAGTTAAAGTTAAGTTAAAGTACCAATGATTGTCACACACACACGAGGTGTGGCGAAATTTGTCCTCTGCATTTGACCCATCCCCTTGTTCACCCCCTGGGAGGTGAGGGGAGCAGTGGGCAGCAGCGGTGCCGCGCCCGGGAATCATTTTTGGTGATTTAACCAGTACAGTAAACAGTAATGAAAACACAGTTGTTCTACTAACTGTTCTGTACTTGTTGCTTATTAAAAAAAAAACAACAACTTACATTTCACTATTTGAGTAGCATTTGTTCTGCCATTTGAGTGCTGGCGAGCGATCTCTGAATCCGGGAACATATCCTTCACAGATGTGTTGAAAACATCCGCAAATGAGAACGGAATGTTGCTTGCAAGGTGGCCCATAATACTGCGTTGCCGCCGCCTTGTGCTTCTCTGACCGTTTATGAGTGACTATATCCATTCGGCCACCGTGTTATGGGTTATAGATAAACCTATGGATAACGTAGACATATGTAATAGTCTCCTTTTCAGGTGAGAGAGGACGCTAAAGGCAGTGCCTTTAAGGCACGCCCCCAATATTGTTTGTCCGGCTGGAAATTTGGGATATTACAACGTGCCGTAGTTTTGAAGCAATGCATGATCGGAATCCGGATGTTGTGTGTCAGTGTATTGTAATAATCCCAGGAATGTAGGCTCATACAACTTCTTTGTTTGTCTTGTCTTTATTGCACAAGATGTAATTCAACCACACAACAGTTCCAAAGTGTGTCTATCCCTTTTCCCGGCAAAACTCGAACACCCACTTCCTATTAACAACGTCACTTCCCTATCTCTCCCGGAAGTCCCGCCCCCCAGCCAAAGTCATTGGCTAACACCCAATAGCCAGCCGCTACAGTATTAACGTGCCGGCTGGAATAAACACACTCTGAAAAATAGCTCCGTGCCTGCCTACTTTATGGGTTATAGATAAACCTATGGATAACAGAGACATATATAATAGTCTCCTTTTCAGGTGAGAGACGACGCTAAAGGTAGTGCTGTAGTGGATTGTCCGAAGCTTAAACAGGCAACAAAAGTAGTTTAGTACAACAAATTTATTTACCCATTATCAGAAGTGCAGGTCGAATTGAGTTGGCCGTGCAGACAGACCACATGTCACTCCGGAGCAAACAAGACACACACAAGCCAAAATCACTGTCGAGTTCCGGTCTTCTGCCATTTTTTATATGTCTTTTGTGCGTCAGTGTTTGTTATCTAAATGCGTCAATGTCTTGTTGTTTTTCCTATATGTCTCTTGTGCGTCATTGTTTATCTAAATGCGTCAATGTCTTGTTGTTTTTCCTATCTGTCTCTTGTGCGTCATTGTTTGTTATCTAAATGCGTCAATGTCTTGTTGTTTTTCCTATCTGTTCCATAACAACTCGAATCCTTTAGACAGTCAACACATTCTGTAGACAGGTTGGCACGACTTAATATTCACTTTTGTCCCACCACTGGTCCATTCAATGGCACAAAATACAAGAGAATTGAAAATGAGCGGACATTCTTAAAAGACAAGAAATATAGGTCAAAAGGTCAGAAATTCTTCTACATACCCGCCTTCCAGGGTCTTAAGACCCTGGACCAAAACAATTTCTGATATAGACCACTAACTTAAATCTCTACCGCAGATAGAGGCAAAAACCTCAATGTTTTTATACGAGGCAAAAATTCCGTCTATGACCCTCCTTCAGAGCGATCGCTGTTACCAGCCTGCAGTAAAACCATCTCACAGAACACAATTAGTGGCCTACCCTTTGATTTAGTAAAGGAATAACAAATACTTTGATCATGAACATCATTGAACATAAATAGATGAATGTATATAGACTTATGACTGTAAGACATTTGCAAAATATTTTTCCCAGCATTTGCAATGAATGTAGTTTCCAATATTGTTAATTATCAATTGATTTTGAACACACAACTGAATTTCGTATGAGTCCATGTCCGATTAGTGCTCGTATAGATGGCTCGGTGGTGCCTCAGGCTGGTGGCCTGCCGACACCTCGTTGGGCTTTCGGCTGCCCTGGTGAAGAAAGAGATCCACTCAAACAGTCTGTCTCTGTCTCTTCTTGGGGTGTGGTTCAGTCCATTGGGCAGACTGTGCAATGGCATGTGCGTGCTGGCCGAAATTGGGGAAAACTCAGGTAGAGTTGGAGCTGTGGGGGCTTTTGGGGAAGGCTGGGGCAGAGTATAGGGCGTGGGGGCTTTGGTCCAGGCCCTCAGCTTGCTTCAGGGCCTCCTTCCACAGCTGCTGGAGTCCCGACGGACACATATTGGCTGGCAACCTTAGTCGTTCTCGTCATCGCTGGCAAGGTGTTGTCTCTCCTCTCGGTTCCTTCCAGTCAGGTATCGGGTGTTGGTCCTGGATTGGCTTTGACCGTGCCCCTCTTAGCGAGTGCAAGGGAATCTGGAGTGGCTGCTTTCATCCTCAAATCTGCACAGAGGAACTGGCACACAAATTCTACATTTTGCAAACTTACCATTTTGGTCTCATGGTCTTTCCACCTTCCTAGGAAGCTGCTGGTCCTGAGAAGTGCTGATCTTGTGACTGAAGAAGATTAACCTGTTTTCTTAAAATAGGTGCCGTTGTTTGACCTAATCTTTTTGGGGAAACCATGTCGGGATATTAGATCATTCACAAAACATTTAATTACTGAATTGGCACCCTCCTTTGAGGTTGGGGTTGCTTCCGCCAACCACTGCAATTGTCAATCTAAATCATTACGTTCCTTTATCCTTGTACCGGATTGATCATATCGATTAAATAAAACCTCAACACGCTCAAACTTGACCCAATCCAAACTCACCTCCCCCCTCTGTCCCTCTCACAGGGACAGTGTTAGTCGTAGTAATAGTAATAGTAGTAGTAGTATTAGTAGTTTCAGAAACATCCAAGAAAAAGAAAAGGCAGCTGATAGTCAAGTGCAGCAAGAACAGAGGCGGAGGACAGGTCATGTTTGAGGTCACTGTTCGCTTTTGCAATAGTACTTTGATATTTTACAACACCTAGTGAATTATTGTGGCCTCAATAATTCACTAAATAGTTGTATTTAATTTAGTCTATCTATGATGGGACAATGCACAGAAACATTAAGTTCAGAAACAGATGTGTTCTGTACCAGATTATATCTAAATAGCTACTTTCCATCTGTAGTCCCTGGCTACCTAAATTAAGGGGATCCACAAATCAAGCAATAAAATTATGACACTAATTAATCATAATAAATATATACATTCATAATAATCAATAATTAATCAAAAATAATCATACTGTAGCATGTAATCAATGATAAGAAAAGTCACCAAATGCCCCTTCATGGACACATACTTAATATACAATACAACCACACCTTATTTACATCATCACACAAAGACAATACATGCTCTTGTTCACATCTGTCATCATTCGTAAAAACAACCAAGATTTTAACAGCCATACCTCACAATCTACAACAAAAATGCTCTCATGGATAAATATAATACTCATTAAATTGATTTGTCAACATAATGCCCCTCTTAGCGACCGTCTGAGCAGCCTTGATTGCTCCAAAGCCACTTTTTAATTTCAAATTTTCTATTCCTTTTGTTATAACGGGGAGAAGGCTAATTGGTCTGTACATGTTCTGGTCTTCTTTATTTCCTGCTTTATGGATTTAATTATAGTAGCAGTTTCTCGACGTGGTAGGGAAAGTGTTTTCCGTTATTGATTTATTTATCAATCGTTGTTATACGAGCAATAATACAATCCTTATATGTTTTTAGGAAGATAGTGTCCAACCCATATATATATATCTCTAGATCGTGAGTCTGATAATGCAGTGAAGATTTTGTTTAACTTTGTTTCATTTGTTAAATCTAAAATTAGTCCATCCTGAATAAATGACAATTATTTGCACTGATTTTGAGGGATTTTTTATTCAGGGTTTGTACAGACTGGATGAAATGTTCATTAAAATTATTACTTATGTCCAGACTGTCTGCGATAGTAGCGCCATTGATATTTAATGTTATAGTGTTGTTTCTTGTTTGCTCTCTTTCCATAAGTTTGTATCTGGTTTTCCATAACTTTCTAATGTTCCCTTTTGCAGCTTTGATTAATTCTAAGTGAAAGTCAGCCTTAGACTTCCGCCTAAACATTGTAACTTTGTTCCTCCAAACTTTTAAAATCATACGATCTGTATTTAGACCTGTTATAATTGCTCTTATGAGAGCTGAGTCCTCATGTCTTTATTAGAATCCAATGGTATTTTTATTTTAGCACTCTTCTTTCTGGTTTTGTATTCGTGTATTTACAGATGTTCTCTTTGCTTTTTGTCATCCAATTGTAATTCTAGTAGGGCTGCTTATCATTTGTATCATGTAGAAGCCGTTTATAATATCCTTAAGTTTCTTTCTACGTGTTTTATTTAACCAGTCCAGATTAACGTCCTCCATGATGTTACTTCTTTCACACTATGCTGTTTGAGGATGTCTGAAAATGAATCAAGAAAAATGTCTTTAGCTGTGGTCGGTCGGTATACTACAATTACCTTGAAATACATTTCTGAGGAAAATGTAATTTTAATTTCAACATACTCAAATTGATCTACTTTTAATGTTTTCCCTTTCATAAATCATAATTCCTCCCCCCTTTGTCACTCGATCTGTCTTTTCTGTAATCTTGTCCCCCGGGACATTAATTAGAACAAAAGTTGTTGTGGGTTTTAACCATGTCTCTGATAGACAAGGTCATCCGGATTAGAGTCTGACAGTAACTGCTGGATTTGTTCAGTATGTTTCCTGTGGTAGAAAGTTTAATAATGCGGACACGTTTGTTACTGAATACTTTCTACAGACTTC
The DNA here is from genome assembly GCF_033978785.1 of Entelurus aequoreus. Lineage (NCBI taxonomy): Eukaryota > Metazoa > Chordata > Actinopteri > Syngnathiformes > Syngnathidae > Entelurus > Entelurus aequoreus. The sequence continues at coordinate 33,072,120 of NC_084734.1, forward strand.
TGTCTTTCATGCGACTTTGTGTATGTAATAAGCAACTATAATTTTTTTGATATGCTTAAATTTTATTTTAGCTCAGCTGTTGTGTAGCTGCTAGCTCTTTGTAGCCTACAGCAGGAATGTCCAAATTGCAACCAATAGCTATGTTTTTAACAGACAACCGAACTAATTGAAAATGTGGTATTTGCGTATCGGTTCAATCAGCGGCAGCTACGCCCTGTTTTATCATTTGACCTAAATTTTTGGTTTCGTAGGCAGGACAGAGAGCAAAGGAACAATGTGGGTCATTAGTTGTCCATCTTATACCATTCTAATTGTTGTAAGGATAGTTCACATGAACGGCCATACCTTGAGTCCCACCATATATAAGAATCAAAAGGCTCCTATTATGAGTCGTCTAATTGGTGATCATACACTTTGGCGGTTTGGGTGGCAGGACACACGGACGCACCTCAGTCAGCAAGTGCTAGGACAGTTGGAGCAGTCCCCGTCTTCCACTCCTTCCTGGGAGGCGTCCCCAGTAGTTGTCAGCCGATGTCGTGCTGTCAGGCAACATCAGGAAGTTCCTTCTGTGCGGTATTGAATTGTCAGGGCACAGTTCGTAAGCAGGTCATTACAAGGTGTGTGCAGGTTGACCACAAAGGAATGCTTCAAAGATTGTGTTGAACATTGTCCGTTGACACTTATGTCCAGCAGGGGTCTGTTTGTATCCTGCTGTTCGTCCTGCTGTCACACCTGTATTTTTTGTGAGCATGTTCTGGCTACAACTTTGGAGCTTGTCTTGTTCAGATTGGCAGTCCCCCGGCTGCACATCCTTTCCACCCTCGCTTGACCTAGCACAACCGTGGCTACCACCCAAGTCCGTCTGTATGGTTTTACGTTTTGTTGAGGTTTTTTTTCCTCCAGAATTTGGAACTCAAAACATTTACACCCATCGTTTTCATATCCTCTCGGTTAGTTCAATTTTGCATATCACGTCTTAAAATTACAGTCTTAACTATCCCATTAATTGCTAATCAAAAACCTTAATTCAAAGATTATACGTACTACTTCATGTGTATTTAAGTACCCTTTTAATTCACTTAAAGATTATCTATAAGTTAATTTAAACTATCATTTGTCTATCAGTAGGCGCGAGCAAGCTGTCATGCTTGCACTCTGACCTCCCGCTGTATGTGATATTCTCCAAAACAAAAGAATGTTTTTATTCACGTTTCTCCTTATATTTCAGCTAAATCTTTTAATCTTTTAACTTTTAATGTCCGCACTGTGTTTATTCTTATTGTCTGCATTTTAATTTTGCTTTTATTTTCTTTCATTTCACTTTGTTGCATGAAAAACGCCACACAAACAAAGCTGCATATCCTTGCCTTGCCCGTCTCCGACTGGTTATCCAACCTAGTCATAACAAACACACAAGGCCATGCTCTAGGTGCCAGCCCTAATCACACTTCTCTTCTTTTTTAACACCCTACATATCGGCCCTTATTTTAATTATTAATGTAGGCTGTTATTTCTAATTATTATTCAACACTATTCACAGCAAACAGTTGTAAAGTTATAGTTATTCGCATTATACTCTCAAAATCTGTAGCTGTTGAGATTTGGTTTGCCTCCTTTATCTCAGTGGCCTAGTGGTTAGAGTGTCCGCCCTGAGATCGGCAGGTCGCAAGCTCAAAACCCCGGTCGAGTCATACCAAAGACCATAAAAAACTTGGGAGCCAAATCACCAAACATGATTCCCGGGCGTATGGTATGGTGTACTGCAATGTCTAAATAAAACTATAATTTACTCCAAACTAAAATGTCAGACTGCACTTTAAAGTTACCTGACTTAAACTTACTTTTATTAAATTGATTTCCAAACTAACCACCACCACAGCAGACATCTTCCTCAATCCTATCCCAATACTCCCATAAATTAGAAAGGTGTTTCACAACAGTGGTTAAGTAGTTATTTTAAGTAATAGATCTCAATATGTAGAAATTAATAAGACTAAATTTGCCCTAGTGTGTGAATGTTGTCTGTCTATCTATCTGTGTTGGCCCTGTGATGAGGTGGTGACCTGTCCAGGGTGCAAAGTCAAATTGTGAAACAAAAATTAAAGTTGAATCAAGTGGAAATTGACAGAGTATATGAACTACATTCTTGAGAATAGTAATTGATCATTAATATGTTGGAAGCCGCATATTGAACATATTAAAGAAAATATCCAAATCCATTGCTATTCGGTATAAAGTAAAACACATGCTGAATAAGAAATGTCTGCACATGTTATATTATTCATTTATTTTTCCATATGTAATATTGTTTTGAAGTTTGGGGAAATGTTTATAGAAGAATTATAGACCCAATACTTAAACTTAAAAGGCTCATTTCAATATTACACAAAGCATTATTGTTATGATCATATCAATCCATTTTTTAAGTCATAATGTGTTAAATGTTCAGATAATTTAATTTTAATACAATTGCAATTATGTTTCCGAGTAAAGAACAACAGCCTTCCAGTTTGTATTCTTAGCTTATTTACATTATGAGGAGAAAACTATCATTTACGGGGGATATTGATTTTTAAAATAGGTCAAGTAAAATAAAAATAAAAACACAAATGTATTTCAGTTTTAGGAGTTAAATGATGTACCATCCTCAGTGATGAGCTGAACACATGTAGTTTTTTGTTATGGTTTTGGAGACCCTTGAAAAGTAAAGTTTTCTCAACATTATAAAATATAGTAACAATTACTTTCATCTTTTAACGTTGATGTTCCAGGTAATTTAATGTTCAGTAATTGTACATCATAGGCCAATATAAGCTTTGGCTTCCGCCTATTCTTTTTTCGGTCATTCTTTTTCTTTTTTTGTTCTGTGTGTAAATGTGTATGATTGTTAATATGTCTAATTTACTGTTAAACTGCTCACACAAATTGGTTGATGGTTGATTATATGACCAAAATAAACTTATTTCATTTATTCATTCATTATCTATCGCACTCATAGTTTTATTCCATTTTGCATGTAATTATTCCTATTGATTTCTTCCCATTTCACTCAAACAACTAAACAAACAAACAAATAAACAAACTTGCAGCTAACCACAATCAACAGCATACCATTTACGAATACCTTCATTTGTCACTTTCTCATCTTTTCTTCACTTTCGTTTTCCTTTACAAACAACATCCTGTATCCATCTCTTCCTTACACTTCACACAATGTTTCTATTTTCTGTTCTCCTAGAAACCATTCACATAACGTAAGGTTATAAACATCCTTTTCCCATATTTTCTAAAACCTTCCTCTTCACCCTCAATCTGTTTTTTCACCTGCTCTCTCTTCCTCTCTCTCTCACTTTCTCTCCTTCTCTCACAATACAAACACAATAATCCAAAATAATCAGTCTTATAAAATAATTTTAGCTTTAGATATGATTTAGGGCAGTGGTTTTCAACCTTTTTTCCCAGTAAAATAAAGAAATAAAATACAGCATAATGTCATTATTTTCTGATTTATTAAATTGTATAACAGTGCACCATATTGCTCATTTGTTGTGGTCTTACTTGACTTATTTGGACAAACAAAAAAATAAGAATAACTAAAACGTTTTAAAAATTAAACAGGTGATTAAATTATAATCAAAATTTCTATACATATAATCAATCATCAACCTTCTTTGGATATTGTAATAGAGATCCATCTGGGCTCGTGAACTTAATTCTAAATATTTATTTTGTTGAAGAATTATTCTTCTATAATTATATTTATAAAGGATTTTGAATTGTCGCTATTTTAAAATATTTAAAATCTCAGGTACCCCTTGGCATACCTTCAAGTACCCCCCTTTTTTGTCCGGGCGGAAACACCATACCCTCCTTTGAGAACTACTGGTTTAGCCTATAAAAAATCCTTTGTCTCATACATCATTACACTGTACAACTCCTCTTTGGGGGTGGGCTAGGATGACAGGGAATGCAAAACAATAACAGTGCAATACTTTTTTATATCATGGTCGTTAATGCCTAGTTTCTCTTATTTTACTGTTCTATTTTTGTTCTCCTTGTAATATTTTTCTATTTTGTTTCCATTTATACCCCTATTAGTTACTGTTTACTTTTTAGTTCTTCTTCCTGAGGGAACTCTCCTGAAGGAATCAATAACGTTTTATCTGTCTATCTATCTATCTATTACTAACCCGAGCACAATTCATGACGTCATGCTCATCTTGCAGACAGTTATTTCCATTTAGTTTTATTCTCTATTTGTAATTCTAAATGCACCAATGTCACATGGAAATTTGCTTTCTTTGTTATTTATTTACATTATTATTTCTGGTTTACTTGCTGTCTGTTTACTTAAGTTCTCATATTTTGGTCTGTCTTCCTTCTGATTAGAATTTGTTTAACGCTTCTCTACGTTTTGTTTTGACAATGGCGCTGAGTGGCTCTTATCTGTACTTCTTCAGACTCTATGTTTCACAGCCTGCACAGATACCCCTAGATGTTTTAGAATATAAATTTAACTTTTATTTTATTGTGTGTTTATTCCTAAAAAAATTAAAATGTCAATGTATGATGAATTTATCTTTTATCAAATTTAAATTCAATATTATTAATTTATTTGTTGTATAACTATTAATTCAAAGTTACAATGTGTCCTAATCTATGATGTTCGTGTGTGTGTGTTTGTCTCAACTTCCACACAGAAACTGGATGGATCAGATAAGCAACAAGGCCGTACCAAAAAAAGTATACTAGACATATAAATGAATGATGAATTAAACAATGTTTCAATGTCCCACAATCCGTATTTATTTATTGATATTTAAACGTGTAATTTTCCATATATCTATTATTTTACTGGACTTAGCAAGCACCTACTACTAGCACACTCTACAGACCGAGAATAACTGTTCAACCACACTTAGTAATGCCAAGCTAGATGCTAACTTAGCCTTACTATGCCTCAGTAAGCAAACTTTTGCTAACCTAGCCCAATGCTATGCCAACCCAATGCTAACCTAACATTGTCACACCTCTTCGGCCCACGCCTCACGCAGCTGTCACTCACACAGCCTCGTCACACGCACACACTCTTATCTCAAAATGTCTCCCAGCTGAGACTCCTTTTTTTTCTTTATTTTTTTCTTTATATGCGTCACACAGTCACTCACACACAGAGAATTTACCAGCGAGCAAGAGCCTTTTTTCCCGTACTCAAAATCTCAGTGTGTAAAAACAACTGTAATATCGCACAGTCACAATCACCAGTATAGTTAAAAACAAATTCAAATGACTGGAATTCGCTCGCAGCGCCCAAGAGGGGGAGCCTCCCTGCTTAGGCTGCTGCCTCCGCGATTCAACCTCTTGATAAGCGGAAGAAAATAATCATATGGATGGATCATTCACTCATGTGTTTTCTGTACATAACTTTGTCTATTTTCTCACACGCACACACATAACCGACAATTTCCCAGCTCTTGCAGATCAGCGTGGGTGCGAAAAAAGCGTGAGGGAACTCTCACAAAAGCATGAGGGAGGGAGGTGAGGAGGAGGGGTTGATTTTTTCAGAGGGGAATTAAAACAGATAAGAAACCAGGTGCTACACAAATGTTATTACAATACGCAGATATATATATATATAAATTTTAAAAAACACACATTTTTATCCCACAAACCACTCCCCCCTGGTCCGGACCAATATAAACAACTAATGCACGCATGCTTTTGTGGAATCGGCCGTCTCATAACACACACACGCAGGTCATTCTTACTCATATAACGGCGATTAACCCGTTTAGCGTAGCAAACCCTGCTTTTCCTTCCTGACCAACATGGATAACAGCCTAAGGCGCTGTAGAATCACCAGGAATCACCCCCCAATCCTACAGTACATCGTGTCTGGTCAGTCCATATAGTTTCACCAAGGCTCTACCATATGGAGCCCTTAACTCTATCCATCTATACTGCAGCAAATTTCCAAATTCGTGACAACTTGGCTCAGTTGATCTCCTTTACCGGAGTCACTGAACGATCACCTTATATCAGGCTTTTTACCCGGCTGCAGCTTCCACATAGACAGATACGTAGGACCTTCATAGACGTCATAAATTTGTGTGGGTCAAATGTCACACCAGTTTAGCCAACCTTGCCTTAAATTTCGCTGTGTCCAACTCCGGCTAACCTAATGTACTTGCAGAAAAAAGCATCGTCTGCCAACAACAACAGAGGATGAAGAGGTTAAGAGAAATTTTTCGTCTCACATAGTCTATGCTTCTACACTCCAAACCACCAAAATTCTATCAACAATCCCCTTATGTTAAAAACAAGAAATCACAAGTTTTCAACAAACACACAGACAAATGATCACATATAAAACAACTCAATCCAACCATAATTTACCCCAGTCCAGGTTGTTTTTGGAGAACCTGACTAAACCTATCTTTTATCAAAAATAGATTCAGCAATTAGTCTTATCGATCCGGCTCTCTCCAGGCAGAAAATGTTTACACTTTAAGCAAAACGCTTACCTTGTTATGCGCGCGTGCAGCACACTGTCTGCCTGACTGAGAGAGCGGGAGCGGCTGTCGACCTGTAGCTTCTAAACCATCCTGTTCGTGACGCCAATTTGTGTAGTGGATTGTCCGAAGCTTAAACAGGCAACAAAAGTAGTTTAGTACAACAAATTTATTTACCCATTATCAGAAGTGCAGGTTGAATTGAGTTGGCCGTGCAGACAGACCACATGTCACTCCGGAGCAAACAAGACACACACAAGCCAAAATCACTGTCGAGTTCCGGTCTTCTGCCATTTTTTATATGTCTTTTGTGCGTCATTGTTTGTTATCTAAATGCGTCAATGTCTTGTTGTTTTTCCTATCTGTCTCTTGTGCGTCATTGTTTGTTATCTAAATGCGTCAATGTCTTGTTGTTTTTCCTATCTGTTCCATAACAACTCGAATCCTTTAGACAGTCAACACATTCTGTAGACAGGTTGGCACGACTTAATATTCACTTTTGTCCCACCACTGGTCCATTCAATGGCACAAAATACAAGAGAATTGAAAATGAGCGGACATTCTTAAAAGACAAGAAATATAGGTCAAAAGGTCAGAAATTCTACTACAGTGCCTTTAAGGCACGCCCTCAATATATTTGTCCGGCTGGAAATCGGGAGATTTTTGGGAGAATGGTTGTCCCGGGAGATTTTCGGGAGAGGCACTGAAATTCGGGAGTCTCCCGGAAAATTCGGAAGGGTTGGCAAGTATGACTTGGAGAGTGGTACTTAATGGAAAAAGTTCGAGGACCACTGCAGTACTGACTTTATATGTTTTTATATTTAATAAAAAAGGGAATAATGAAATATTATAAATATTAGTTAATATTGTTGTGAGCAAAAATGTAATCATTCAATGATCATAAAAAAAATATTATCAGTATCAGCACTGGCATGACAATTACTGGCCCTGTAACTACTTGGTATTGGATCGATACCAAGATTTCACGCATCGACCAAAAATAATGTAAAGTATTTAAACAACAGAATAATAAGTGTGTATTACATTTTAACTGAAGTATAGATAGAAACATGTTACAGCGGAAAGTAACCTGATGTTAACAGTAAATTAGCAAGTAGATTAGTAATAGTTTTGAGAAATTAATACAAACAGAAATGATACAATTTGTTAGCGCATATGCCGGCAGTTACATTAGGAGCCTTTGTAACCTGTTTTGAAATGCTTTTATTATGATGTACATACCGAATAATATATTGTGATCAGTGGCGTGCAGTCACTAGAGGCAGGGGAGGCGGGGCCTCACCTGCCATCATGGAAAGAAAAAAAATGTAAAAAAAAAAAAAAAAAATTAAATTGTTATATGTATCCAGTGATTATACTAAAGTTATTTTCCATTTAACTTCACCAGTTTTAGATTATTTTTATTTTTATTTTCACATTTGCCGTTCAAATACTGAGAAGAGACGGTGCGGTGATCAGCAGCCAGTTGAGGCACGTCACTGAGTTGTGCCTCAACATGGATTGTGCACAATGACTCGGCTAACTGCTGAGCTGCTGTGCAGTGATACCGTATTGCTATATGAATTATATCAGCTAACTAAACTATGGCATAGTTTAGTTAGCTGAGGTATATAATGTACAGTGTATTTTGTCAAAAACTATGTGTGTAACGTATTTCTTGTGCTGAGCATTCATAAATCTGCTGCAAAAGACGTACTGGTTGAGGCTCGCAGTAATCCGGCCTCCTGGTGATAGAGGGCGGTAGTGATCCCAGAGATCATTCCTCGGCCGCAGAAGAAGAAAAAAATTAAATAAAAAAAGTTTGCAAGCGATTGTTTATTTCCTCTCGCCTGGACTTTTATTAAAAACATGGATAATTACATATGTAAAATAAAACAGTTTTCTAAACTGGACTTTCAATCGAAGCAGGGGGTAATAATTTAAGGTAGACCAACGCCGGAGCTAAAAGGTTTGCTTTTGACTTCGGGACAGAAGACCCGTTCTTTTCAAACGGCGTGGTACACACGCAAAGTCTGGCTGGGTGGATGTCCAGCAAGAAAGGTAAGACCATAATAATGTTTTTTTTATTAAATGTGTTTTTTTGTGTGCTACAGTTGTGTAAAGAATGCTGGTATGAGCTTTTAAACATAACACGTTAACTGCTGCCAATCACATGGTGAATAAGATACTATTTAGGGTTCATACGTTTGTAAATCTGACTGTGATGATGCAGTGCCTCACCAGACATTAACCTCACCGCACGCCACTGATTGTGATGTATATTGTTACCATATATCGTGCGATATAGATTTTAGGCCATATTGCCAATCCTAGTTGTATTGTTTACTTCTACTGTTGTCTGGGCTCCAGACCGTCAGTTTGCTGCCAAATACAAACGCACGGCTCATCATTCAGTAGCAGTGTTGTGTTTAACAAATACTGTCCTGTGAATGACCTGGATTATTTTCCCAGCTGAAAGCCAGACTGAACAAACTATAGACAAGGCCACTCCCTCTGTGTTTTTTGTGTTTGGATCGTGGTTGCATCGTATTTGATACCCTCTTCGGGTCATTGTATCTGTGAGAGAATCAGATTTTCTGGAGCAGCTATTGTTATGAGCAGCAACAATGTGTGTTTTTGGCCATCAGGTCAACACTAGCATGGTCCTGTCTTCATACAGTTGTTTTCCTACCCCATACTTTTTGAATCATTCAGTTTTCCATGGAAATTTTGTTGTGGCTTAACAAACTAGTCCGTGTGCGCACATATCTTTCTGCCGGATTGAGCGCTCAAACAAAATATCACATGCATCACTTTTCTTTTTTTTTTATCAAGTGCGACTAAAAAATAAACCACTATGGGGCCAAAAAAGTTGTGAGTGCAAGAAAAGAAAAGACTAGTAACAAGACTCGCCGTCATTTCCAACAATAATCTTTAATACATTTATAAGTGATTATCAATTTATTCATCTTTTTTATATTTCACATTGTTTTCTGCATGTATAGAACCCAAAACCAGTGAAGTTGGCACGTTGTGTAATTCGTAAATAAAAACAGAATACAATGATTTGCAAATCCTTATATAAATTTTTTTTTTGCAAATAATCATTAACTTAGAATTTAATGGCAGCAACACATTGCAAAAAAGTTGGCACAGGGGCATTTTTACCATTGTATAACATGGCCTTTCCTTTTAACAACACTCAGTAAACGTTTGGGAAATGAGGAGACCAATTTTTGAAGCTTTTCAGGTGGAATTCTTTCCCATTCTTGCTTGATGTACAGCTTAAGTTGTTCAACAGTCCGGGGGTCTCCGTTGTGGTATTTTAGGTTTAATAATGCGCCACACATTTTCAATGGGAGACAGGTCTGGACTACAGGCAGGCCAGTCTAGTACTCGCACTCTTTTACTACAACTGTTGTAACACGTGGCTTGGCATTGTCTTGCTGAAATAAGCAGGGGCGTCTATGATAACGTTGTTTGGATGGCAACATATGTTGCTCCAAAACCTGTATGTACCTTTCAGCATTAATGGTGCCTTCACATATGTGTTAGTTACCCATGCCTTGGGCACTAATACACCCCCATACCATCACAGATGCTGGCTTTTGAACTTTGCGCCTATAACAATCCGGATTGTTCTTTTCCTCTTTGGTCCGGAGGACACGACGTACACAGTTTCCAAAAACTATTTGAAATGTGGACTCGTCAGACCACAGAACACTTTTCCACTTTGCATTAGTCCATCTTAGATGAGTTCGGGCCCAGCGAAGCCGGCTGCGTTTCTGGGTGTTGTTGATAAATGCCTTTCGCTTTGCATAGTAGAGTTTTAACTTGCACTTACAATCCGATCAATCCAATCCACTTTATTTATATAGCACATTTACACAACAAGAATGTTTCCAAAGTGCTGCACAGCCATGTTAAAAACAATATTAAAAACAATATTATGCTACACCAATGACTGAATAAAAACAAAAAATAAATGAATAGAAAACCAATATAAAAACAATATAAAAAATAAATATGATTAAAAACTATTTTAAAGGGTAAAACCAATTAAAACAGTAAAATAGACATCAAAATTTATAAAAACACAGATGTAGCAACTAACTGTAGTTACTGACAGTGGTTTTCTGAAGTGTTCCTGAGCCCATGTGGGGATATCCTTTACACACTGATGTCCCTTTTTGATGCAGTACCGCCTGAGGGATCGAAAGTCACAGGCATTCAATGTTTGGTTTCAGCCTTGCTGCTTACGTGCAGTGATTTTGCCAGATTCTCTGAACCTTTTGATGAATGACCTGTGATGAATGACCATCAGTTCGACTGTAGATGGTGAAATCCCTCAATTCCTTGCAATAGCTGGTTAAGAAATGTTGTTCTTAAACAATTTGCTCACGCATTTGTTCACAAAGTGGTGACCCTCGCCCCATCCTTGTTTGTGAATGACTGAGCATTTCATGGCACCCAGCTGTTCCCAATTAGCCTGTTCACCTGAGGGATGTTCCAAATAAGTGTTTGATAAGCATTCCTCAACTTTCTCAGTCTTTTTTGCCACTTTTGCCAGCTTTTTTTAAACATGTTGCAGGCATCGAATTCCAAATGAGCTAATATTTGCAAAAAATAACGTTTCTCAGTTCGAACGTTAAGTATCTTGTCTTTGCAGTCGATTCAATTGAATATAGGTTGAAAAGGATTTGCAAAATTCAGTTTTTATTTACGATTTACACAACGTGCCAACTTTACTGATTTTGGGTTTTGTAATATGTTTAGATTATTTCTTATGGGAACAATTGCTTGAGTTTTCCTGCAATTTGGTCTTTATAGGAACCTTTTGGTTTAGATATGATAGATTTTTACTACAGGGTGTCTCTGTCACAGCCGGTCAAAAAGCCCCAAACCATAACACTGTCACCAAAGGTACTAAAAAGCGAGATGGTTTTGGTCAAATGTGTTGGAACCAAGCACTGTACAATGGAAACCCAATAAAAAGCATACCCAACTAAACCTTGTTTTGCAGCAGGCGTGCTTTGAATTAAGAACACATCTGACAATAACGGCAAGCATCCAGCTTTGGATGGACCACCACAAGGCTTCTTTGTCAGATGTGTTTGCTGGATAGAAGTCCAGCGGAGACGATTGGACGCAAGATTTATTGTCTTTGATGATTGAGTGAGTAATGACTTAACTCATCAGTTGGAAAACTGTCCTTGTGGAACCGCTTCAACTGTGTGAGCTCAGAGATGATGACTGTTATTGCAACGGCACAACCCAGGTAACAAGGGAACGTTATGTGAACGTTAGGAGAACGTAGTGGCATTGTTCTGGGAACGTTAGTTTATAACGTTCAAAGAACGTTTGGTTGTGGAGTTCTTGCTTGGTTAGCAGAACGTTAGCCAAGAACGTTTGGCTACAACGTTTAGGGAACTGTTTAGGAACATGCTATTTACATCTGTTTTTATGCTATATTGTCAGGAATAACACTCAAACAGAAATTTCAACAGAATTAATTATTTGTTAGTGATAGTGATTTCAACAGAAATAATTCTTTATTAGTGATAACTATAATACAAATGGAATGGAATGCAGTGGTCTTGGTCGTGCGCGTCAGTGTATCCTGCCCCTTCTTGGTTCTCTTCCTGGAAGTAAATCCATCCATCCATCCATCCATCTTCTTCCGCTTATCCGAGGTCGGGTTGCGGGGGCAGCAGCCCAAGCAGGGAAACCCAAATCCTGGAAGTAAATAATTATCACAAATACAACAAAGACAGCACTGGAATGTAGATTAATTGAATTGAATTAAAACATTGGCATAATTACTTTATCATTTACCTCTCATCTCACTCTGTTCTTTTGCTTGTTTCTTTTTCCTTTTTTGTCCTCCCTCTTAATTCCTCCTCTTCTCCTGCAAGTAGTTATAATTGCAAATTCAAAAGACATGCAGTGGAACTTCAATAAAATGGAATTCAAAATTGGGATATCTTCTCCGTACCTCAAATTTTGAACCTCCCTTTCGAAAAGTGGCCAGTTTCAGGACCTCTCCAAGCTCACAATCCACTTCAGCTGTGGTCGTCTGCTTGTAAACACCCCTGCATGCCTCTGCAATCACCAGCACAATTTAGAATTCCCTTTAGAAAAAATACTGTAATAATAACAGCTAGATCGACCTTGTAAGCATACATGCAACATATGTTCAAAGATGCAAACCTATTATTAACACTTACTATTTATTATTCTGTAAAGGGGCAAGTCCTCAAACGCCACTTTTCCTGACTTTCCACGGAGGCCAAGCTGCTCCAGGACTTTGTTTGTGGCAATTTTCCTCAGCATTGTCCTCACCGTGTCTGCCAAATTCTGCCCACCAAGAGCAGTAAGAGCTTTCACCTATACAAATAAAAAAACAACAATATTGTACTTGATTAGAAATTGTTTTTTGATAACTGAGCAAGATATTTTTGCAGTGGGGAATTAAAACTTAATTACCAGCTGCTTTCTGAGCAGAAGATCAGTGTCGAGCCGTTCACAGAAGGCCTTCAGCTGCTCAAGAGTCTCGAAAGGAAATTGTTATACAAAAACGTGCTTCGTATTTCACTCTTTCTATACTTACCTGTGATAAATGGATGGCGCACCAAATTGCTTTAAAATCGGGATTCTGGAAGTAGTTAGCCTTCGTCCTTCTTTGTCTCACGGAGCAGCTTCAATTGTGCATGCGTGCAGTCTTCTTCTTCTTCTCCTTCTTCTTCTTCTTCTTATGATTTTTATGGCGGTTGGCAAGCAACCTTGTGTGTGCATTACCGCCACCTACTGTGCGTGCAGCCTTGACTCAGCCGGCGTCAGATTGTTCACAAAACACAACACTTTCGCAGAAAGTTAGGGAAACGTTACAACATACTGTATAAAAAGTAAATTTGCGAAAAAGACACTCATAAAAGCCTAACAGTTGCAGGCAAATTATATTTGGTATATAGATGAGAACGTTAGAACGTTCTTAGAACGTAGTTTTTGATATGTTTTTGATATGTTCTAAGAACGTTCTTAGAACGTTCTCATCTTGCATAACCAAAAGAGACCCATACAGTAAAGTTACGTTAACGTTAGGTGTTACCTGGGAAGAAGCTACAATGGGACATGCCAAATTTAGAGGAAAAAACGGTATATCTGATTTTCAGGAACACTAATACAAAACCCCACAATCATTTATTGAATGCTAAAAACGTTATGACAGAGCGCCTTAAAAAACGGAATGGAATTTTAAATTTTTTACTGAATGAGACACCCAGAATATACATAATGAATGTGGGTTTTACAATATTAACTATGAACGATAAAACACTGAATATTGACAACATATGAACGACATATTTTACAATCAAGCGAAACGCAACAAAAATGCAACAAACACATCGAAATATGAACGCGAAGGGTAACAAAACCCCACCTACAATCTGATATATCACTAAGCTTTAGAACGTTGTTGTAAAAATCTCCTTCCGCGTCTGTCCCTGACACCCACATTTCAGGCTGGCCGCTCTGGAAACACTCTGTGGAAACGCTCCCCACCCACACTGCTTGGTGCCTCGTCTGAGCTGCTGTGACTTAGATTACCATAGTAACTAATTAGATTACCATAGTAACTAGTATATCATGAAAAAGCACTGATTCCAACCATTGAAATTCTTTGTATAGTTCAAGACTTACGGTCATTTGAAAACATCACTGCACATGATAATGGCAGCTGCAGTTTCCATCTTAATGATCTAAAAAAAATATTTTGGAATGTCCAGCGGGCCAGATTGAAAAGCTTAACGGGCCGCATGCAGCCCCCGGGCCTTAATTTGCCTAGGTCTGGTCTACTACCTTCTACATACATTTTTCAACATTATGAGAGCCCCTAGACATGAAATACCTTTACACCTTTACACTATTTTAATCTAATATAGTAACGCTGTCTGAGGCTGCGCCAATCAGTGGCCACGAAACTGAACAACATGCTTTGACTGGTTTGGTCACTTCTGGTGGCCAATATGACTGTAATATTGATATTTTAGCCATGTTGTGCTTGAAAATGCTTTAGGACCAACAATTAATAGGATATACTTAAAAAAAAAAACTAATATATTTGAAGCGCAATGTGGTAAGGGTCAACTCTAATGTAATAATAATGCATTTCACCTTGGAGAATAGACTTCTACGGTTTCTCCTTATAACTGCTTCTTTGTCAAACACACCATTTACTTGGCTGACGTTAGACTCAGTCTGCTTCAGTACGGTGCAGACTATAGGCTTTACCAAGTTGGTGACATTCTCAGTCATGTTTTTGATGAATAATTTTCTTCATCTAATGACCAGCATCTGCTTCTTCTTCCCAGCAGTATCCGTCACTTCGCATGGTTGAAAAACGACGTTATGTCGATCTCTAGCTATTAGCCAATGCTGGCGAGCGAGATGTTTCGGGCAGATTTTTCAGGGTTCACTGTCACATTTGTTACGCCAACTAATGGCAGGGATGCTTGTAACTCAAATCTTTGCTTGCCACTTAAAGCAAAACAATTAACCGAGAGACTGCTTTTATCTCAAGAGACTCTTAAGTTGGGGCACTCTTAAGTGGAGGTACCACTGTACTATTATAACATCAACAATTTTGCATTGTAGGCAATTAAAGGTAATATAGTCTCCTCAGAACAAGCGAGCTCTGTAGTGGACATTTTTTTTTTTTTGCTTTATTTCTTTAGGACAAGTCATGGCTATACATGCTACACTACACAGTGCAGCACCCCAAACTGAGAAGTTTGGATGTATTAAAACTGGTCTAGAGATCCCTGCGCCCGATCATTGACCATTAAGACGATCATCTTACTCAACAGCCATACATGTCACACTAAGAGTGGCCGTATAAAAGAAGTACCAATGATTGTCACACACACACTAGGTGTGGTGAAATTATCCTCTGCATTTGACCCATCACCCTTGATCACCCCCTGGGAGGTGAGGGGAGCAGTGAGCAGCAGCGGTGGCTGCGCTCGGGAATCATTTTTGGTGATTTAACCCCCAATTCCAACCCTTGATTCTGAGTGTCAAGCAGGGAGGTAATGCGTCCCATCTTGACAGTCTTTGGTATGACTCTGCCGGGGTTTAAACAATGCCATTACTGTCATAAACCTGTGCCATATAGTGAAACCACACTAAACAACAAAGACAAACACATTTTGGGAGAATATTTGCACCGCAACACAACATAAACAAATTCCCTGCAGCACCAACTCTTCCGGGATGCTACAATATAAACAAACGCCATTGGTGGATCTACACCTAACATCTACTGTAATGATACCAAGTACAATAGCGTATCTAGTCGATACTACTATGAGTACATCTATATTTTTCAGCATCACAAAATCTTCTTTAGTTTAAAAAAAATGTATATTATGTGTATAAACTCAGAAAATATGTCCCTGGACACATGAGGACTTTGAATATGACCAATGTCTGATCCTGTAACTACTTCGTATTGGATTGACACCCAAATTTGTGGTATCATCCAAAACTAATATAAAGTATCAAACAACAGAAGAATAAGTGATTATTACATTTTAACAGAAGTGTAGATAGAACATGTTGAAACAGAAAATAAGCAGATATTAACAGTTAATGAACAAGTAGATTAATAATTCATTTTCTACCACTTGTCTTTAATAATTTTGACAAAATTATAGAATGGAAAATGACACAATATGTTACTGCATATGTCAGCAGACTAAATTAGGAGTCTTTGTTTGTTTACTTACTAATAAAAGACAAGTTGTCTTGTATGTTCACTATTTTATTTAAGGACAAACTTGCAATAAGAAACATATGTTTAATGTACCCTAAGATTTTTTGTTAAAATAAAGCCAATAATTACATTTTGTGTGGTCCCCTTTATTTACAAAAGTACCGAAAAGTACCAAAATATTGGCATCGGGTCAACACTATTTCGGAGTTAAAAAAAAAAGGTCCACTGCAGAGGATGCTGGCTCTTAGGAGGATAGAATGAAAATGTGGTGTTGTGGTTGAGCAACAGACCGAGCTATGAGAAATGTTTTGATCCGCCCATTGTATAAAAAAACAATCCAATAACCAAATTGCATCTCAAAGTCAAGCAAAGGAAAAAGGGGAGAAACGGGTTACTATCCCTTACATAACCGCTTTCATTTATAGACACATGCCTACAGCTAGGTGTGCGTTTGTGTGTGTGAGAAGGTCCTGTTATATAAGACTCTTACACACACACACACGCGCACACACACACACGCACACACATATACGCGCTCCACTGCTCTAAAACGTATGTTTGCACTTTATGTATCTTCCGACGTTGTGTGTACACTCGTGCATATGAGGTCGCACGTGAATCTCTTCTTTTTGGCCGCTGCAGTTGACTGCAAGATGGCACAAGTGTGAACGTGATTCATCGCCTCCAAGGCCAGAGGGAAGCCGTTCAGCGGTCACTGCGAAAATGTCATTATTTTGACATCGCCACTTGACATGGACTGTTCTGCTCGCATGCTATGGACCATGGCACATTAAAACGCCAAACGGGAGTTAATATATCACGTGTGGGTTCGTTTCTGAATTATATGCCTTCGAATGTGGACGTTCCAGTGTATTATTCAAGGCTGAAGCTTTAGTGTTTCTCTATGCTAATGTGCAAGGCGGGGAGAGGAAGCCACGTTGAGTCGTAAACAGACAAGCTAGAATGTGGGTCAGCAACCCGCGGTTCTCGAGCCTCAAGCGGCTCTTTAGTGCCGCCCTAGTGGCTCCCTGTAGCAACTTTAAAAAAGGATTGAAAATAGAAAAAGACGGGGGGAAAATATATATATTTTTTAGTATGTTTTTTGTTTGAGGACAAACATGACACAAACCTTCCCAATTGTTAGAAAACCCACTGTTTAATATGTGAGTGTGTATGCTTCACTGATGAAACTATTTGGTGAACATCGTTTTGTCCTACTAATTTTGGCGGTTCTTGAACTCACCATAGTGTGGACTGTGACGCAACAGTTTGTTTACATGTAAAATCTTCCACTCTTTCTTCGTCTCATTTTGTCCACCAAAAGTTTTATGCTGTGCGTGAATGCACAACGATGAGCTTTGTTGATGTTATTGACTTGTTGAGTGCTAATCAGGCATATTTGGTCACTGCATGACTGCAAGCTAATCCATACCAACATGCTATTTCGGCTAGCTGTATGTACATATTGCATCATTATGCCTCATTTGTAGGTATATTTGAGCTCATTTATAATCCTTTACTTTTATCCTCTTTGTATATAATTTAGTTTTGCATGTCTCATGACACATTATCTGTATGTAATATTGGCTACATTTTAGATAGTTGTTTGTGTGCCATGTTGTTCCAGACCACAGCAAATGTTACCCAGCTTGCAAAGATTGTAATAAATGCATTAGAAGAAGACAGCCTGCCGTTTCCTTTAAACTTGGACACACGCATCTATACCTTTGGCCATTAAAAGCCAGTAATTTCCAGGAGTTATCTCACCTTCTGAGTAGCCTCTTTACTAATGTTTTCTAATGTTGTAAAAATGTGTAGAATAAATATTAGATTTCAACATTTCTGTCAACGAAGATTTGCTTCCGCCTGCGACACATAGTCATTTTGATAGTAGGCTATTATAGCTAATATAGACACTTACGTCATGTGTTGCCTTCATTATAAGACTTATATAAGGCTTTTCATTTTTTGCAGCTCCAGACAGATTTGTTTTTTGTATTTTTTGGTCCAATATGGCTCTTTCAACGTTTTTAGGTTGCAGACCCCTGAGCTAGAACAACAGTAGGACATGCGCACCCATAGAATGCAGCATGGCTACTACTACTGAGAGTAAAAACTTGCTAATCAGCCAATATGGGCAAGAAACAGCAGTGTTGGAGTTAAAGCAGCTTTGGCGGGAGTTGCCTGGAGGAAAACACACACATACACACACACACACAAAAATACACACATACTCACACCCCCTTTTGCAATCCTCATTATTGCCGCGTATAAAAAGGTCAAAAGTCATTTCACTGCTGTGTGCATTTCTTATAAATGCAAACGTCAGCTTGAGGCAAGAGCTGGGTTTGCAAAGGTGATCCCAAAGGGATGTGGGGGGATGCCGGGCACCGACATACCAACCTGGTCTATTACCACCGCTGCCAGTCATGCTCTCGGTAATTATTTTCTGTCTTAAGTTTTTCTCTTAAACAAAGCCAAGGAGGTCATGTTTTGTTTTAATTGCTATTTGTGTACACCAGGCCTACGATTAATAGTAGTACTATCCACAAGACGTCGTGTCGCTCACAAACCCAATGGTAACCTGGGGAGTTTAAATGTTGTTATGGTAATGGTTTACTTCAGTGATTCTCAAACTGTGGTAGTGGGCTCCATGTAGCCCAGGGGTCTCAAACTCAATTTACCTTGGGGCCGCTGGAGGCAAAGTCTGGGTGAGGCTAGGCTGCATCAGGTGTTCCAGAAAATATCTATGTTAAAAAAATTCCAATCTTCTTAAGTTAAAGTTAAAGTACCAATGATTGTCACACACACACTAGGTGTGATGAAATTTGTCCTCTGCATTTGTCCCATCCCCTTGTTCACGCCCTGGGAGGTGAGGGGAGCAGTGAGCAGCAGCGGTGGCCGCGCCCGGGAATCATTTTTGGTGATTTAACCGCCAATTCCAACCCTTGATGCTGAGTGCCAAGCAGGGAGGTAATGGGTCCCATTTTTATAGTCTTTGGTGTGACTCGGCCGGGGTTTGAACTCACAATCTACCGATCTCAGGGCGGACACTCTAACCACTAGGCCACTGAGAAGGTCTCAAATGTCTTTAAAAAAAATGTTTACACAAAAAAAGATGAAAAACAAATTAACTAAGATTTATTTAGAAAATATGTAAATAAATCAGTAACGAATAAAGAAATAAAATAATAATGATAATGATAACAATAGAAATAATTTGACTTCACTAGTCAGCAATTACAGTATTTATGGTTTCTTGTCCCCTGTTTTGTTTGTTCAGATTTAATTGTCTTCATTAACAGTTCTTTAACCTCAATGGGTGTTCTCTGAATAGTTTTATTAATAGCTAACTATTAGCTTTTAATAAAACTATTCACAACACTTAAAAAAATGGCTATTAGCAAAAAAAAATTGGTCACATGCAAATGTCCGCATGTGCCCACTAGAAGAAACAAGGAAGCCACGGGCACAGAAGAAAAGTCTTCATGGCAATGCGAACGTTGCTTTCACTCATAGAGAAATGCTTCTCTGCTAGCATCAAGCCCAGTCGATGACCCGCCCCCGGTAGCAATATACCCCAACGTGATTGGTAGGTTCGTTCAGCTCCGCAAACAACACTGTAAAGTGCCATTCATATAATACTCCAAAGCCGCGCTTAAATTATTGTAAAAATAATTTATTATTATTTTAAGGTGGTGGCCACAGAAATTGCTTCTCGGGCCTCAATTGGCTCCACGGGCAACGAGTTTAAGACCCATGATCTAGCTAAAAAAATTACATAATTAAATATTCAAACACAGTGTTACTGTTCAAACTGTGTGCAATGTTACAAAAATATTAACTATACTTGTTAAATAAAACATCTGCCTTGTTGGTTAGCATATGCATATTAGCATATGTTCCTACAGTGTGTGGTGTAGCACGTTTAGCTATTCTTCTTCCTCGGGGGATGATACTTGTAAGAAACATACTTTATTTGCCGCCATGAAGGCGAGCATTGCTGATTTAGAAGTGGCTTTGCTGCACTCTAGAGGGACATTAGCCGCAAGCGAGGACGCTACATTGCGTTGAGAATGTGGCGTTCATTCGCTTGTCGCTGTCAAATTTGTGGGACACAGCTACAATGTGTCATCAACATGAATTATCACGATATAACGATAGCATTTAAAGTAAGGGTGTGGGAAAAAAAATCGCGATTCTCACGTTGTGCGATTCAGAATCGATTCTCATTTTTTAAAAATCGATTTTTTAAATTAAATAAATGATAAATGGGTTGTACTTGTATAGCGCTTTTCTACCTTCAAGGTACTC
Organism: Entelurus aequoreus; assembly: GCF_033978785.1. Taxonomy (NCBI): domain Eukaryota; kingdom Metazoa; phylum Chordata; class Actinopteri; order Syngnathiformes; family Syngnathidae; genus Entelurus; species Entelurus aequoreus. Next base: position 33,092,721 of record NC_084734.1, read on the forward strand.
AAAGCGCTTTGACAGTATTTCTACATTTACCCATTCACACACACATTCACACACTGATGGCGGGAGCTGCCATGCAAGGCGCTAACCAGCAACCATCAGAGGCAAAGGGTGAAGTGTCTTGCCCAAGGACACAACGGACGTGACTAGGAAGGTAGAAGGTGGGAAATGAACCCCAGTAACCAGCAACACTCCGATTGCTGGCACAGCCACTCTACCAACTTCGCCACGCCGCCCCTAAATTAATTAATTAATTTATTTTTCCTTTTCTTTTTTTAATTTTTAAATTAATCAATCCAACAAAACAATACACAGCAATACCATAACAATGCAATCCAATTCCAAAACCAAACCCGACACAGCAACACTCAGAACTGCAATAAACAGAGCAATTGAGAGGAGACACAAACACGACACAGAACAAACCAAAAGTAGTGAAACAAAAATTAATATTATCAACAACAGTATCAATATTAGTTACAATTTCAACATAGCAGTGATCAAAAATCCCTCATTGACATTATCATTAGACTTTTATAAAAAAAAAAAAAAAAAAGAACAACAGTGTCACAGTGGCTTACACTTGCATCGCATCTCATAAGCTTGACAACACACTGTGTCCAATATTTTCACAAAGATAAAATAAGTCATATTTTTGGTTCATTGAATAGTTAAAACAAATTTACATTATTGCAATCAGTTGATAAAACATTGTCCTTTACAATTATAAAAGCTTTTTACAAAAATCTACTACTCTGCTTGCATGTCAGCAGACTGCGGTAGATCCTGCTGAAATCCTATGTATTGAATGAATAGAGAATCCTTTTGAATCGGGAAAATATCGTTTTTGAATCGTGAAAAAATCGATTTTGAATCGAATCGTGACCCCAAGAATCGATATTGAATCGAATCGTGGGACACCCAAATATTCTCAGCCCTAATTTAAAGCTCTATTGTCGGCCAAATTTATATAATTTATATCAGACCTGGGAAAATTAAGGACCGTTAAGCTTTTCATTCTGGCCCGCTGGACATTCCCAAATCATATTTTTAGATCTTTAAGATGGAAACTGTAGCTGCCGTTATGATGTGCAGTGATGTTTTCAAATGACCGTAAGTCGTGAACTATACAAAGTATTTCAATGGTTGGAATTTGCACTTTTGCATGATATACTAGTTACTATGGTAATCTAATTAGTTACTATGGTCATCTAATTAGTTACTATGGTAATCAGCAGCTCAGACGAGGCACCAAGCAGTGTGGGCGGGGAGCGTTTCCACAGAGTGTTTCCAGAGCGGCCAGCCTGAAATGTGGGTGTCAGAGACAGACACAGAAGGAGATTTCTACAACAAAGTTCTCAAGCTTAGTGATATATCAGATATATCAGATTGTAGGTGGGTTTTTTTTACCCTTTGCGTTCATATTTCGCTGTTTGTTGCATTTCGCTTGATTGTAAAATATGTCTATCAAGAGGGGGTGTGACGTTCATATGTTGTCAATATTCAGTGTTTTATCGTTCATAGTTAATACTGTAAATCCAACATTCTTTATTTTCATGTACATTCTGATAGATAGATAGATAGTACTTTATTGATTTCTTCAGGAGAGTTCCCTCAGGAAAATTAAAATGGATGTCTCATTTAGTAAAAAAAATTTAAATTCCATTCCATTTTTTAAGGCGGTCTGTCATAACGTGTTTAGCATTCAATCAGACATTATGGTGAGGTTTTTTATTAGTGTATTAGCTCGGTTGGTAGAGTGGCCGTGCCAGCAACTTGAGGGTTCCAGGCTCGATCCCCGCTCCCGCCATCCTAGTCACTGCCGTAGTGTCCTTGGGCAAGACACTTTACCCACCTGCTCCCAGTGCCACCCATACTGGTTTAAATGTAACTTAGATATTGGGTTTCACAATGTAAAAGCGCTTTGAGTCACTAGAGAAAAGCGCTATATAAATATAATTCACTTCACTAAAAATAGATATACCGGCCCCCAGACACATTTTTTTTCTCTAAATTTGGCCCCCCAAGTTCAAAATAATTGCCCAGGCCTGATTTATATCGTATATTGTCTATATCGTGCAACCTTACACTCCACTAGTTTGTTCTTTACTTTTTTGGCAGACTTCTTACGCCCAGTTGTCAACATATACTGTAATTATCTCCTTCGACCCTATTAAAGCACTGACTTCACTTTAAATGCTGAAGCTAATCATAGTTTGCCAGAAGGCCTAACACAAATCGATGCTGTGCTCCGACAAAATGCAGTAAAGAAAAGGAGGTGAAAAAAAACAGTGTAAACCATTTAAGGTTCCCACAGAAGTGACCCTAGGGCTGTGGCATACAATGTACAGTAGTGATGGGCTGTGCTGCGTGGGAAACAGGAGAAAGATGGGGATTATGACGAGCAGGCTGAGTAGGTGTTGATCTAATTGCATCAGGGGCTGGGAGAGAATGGTGCGTCTCTGATTGTGACTGACAAGCGCACACAATGACTCAGATATGCTCACAGAGACACGCAGGGATACAAGAACGACATCCAAAGTCCTGACTGACCAGGATAGAGATAACCGCTGCACACACTGGCTTCTTCCAGCTTGATGTATGCTCGCTGATAAGCAGGCTGAAATAAAAGCAAATGAAAGGGAGACGATTGCAGCAGCAGGGAGAAACGGATTAGCTTCCCTCCGCAGTATTGTGTGGAATGGGGAGATCTGAAAATATCTGGTGACCCAAAACACAAGAGGTAGCTATTTTTGTCTCTATGCCTTGTGCTCTGGGAAAAACTATGTCCACCCTATATGTCAACCGAGTCACCAAGCAGTGCTGGGTTTATTAGTGGTTCTATTGTTAAAAGTTGGGGGAAAAAAATGCTGTAAAAACTGTACAAACCTTTAACAATACGAAATTTTAACAGAACAAAATTGACATAAAACGATACATTATTAGTATTAATTATCTCTCTCTCCCTCTCTTTCTCTACATATATACACTACCGTTCAAAAGTTTGGGGTCACATTGAAATGTCCTTATTTTTGAAGGAAAAGCACTGTACTTTTCAATGAAGATAACTTTAAACTAGTCTTAACTTTAAAGAAATACACTCTATACATTGCTAATGTGGTGAATGACTATTCTAGCTGCAAATGTCTGGTTTTTGGTGCAATATCTACTAGGGATGATGTTTGATAAGGAATTATCGAGTTCGAGCCTATTATCGAATCCTCTTATCGAACCGATTCCTTATCGATTCTCTTATCGAGTCCAGATAGGTTGTTGTATATGGAAAAAAACACACAATATTTGGTTTAACAAAAGCTCACTTTTATTATATAATAAAAAAATAAAATCTAATAAATAAATAAATATTGACTGTTACCCACCTAAAAAAATAAAAGAAAATAAATAAATATTGACTGTTGTTACCCAAAGTATATTAAGTGGGATTTTTCAGAGAAACAAACATATACAGTAACACAAAAACAACCTGTCTCTGTGATCACTATAGGTGTATAAATAATAATATAGTGTTAAATAAAATCAGTCCCTTGGGCACAAAACTGAAAATAATACAGCTCTCCAAAAAGTGCACTTCTGCTGCTATTTGACATAACTGTTTGTTATGATGCTTTGACATTTTTGCACTTTATTTCTTTATTGAAAGAAAATTCTATGAAGAGAAAAGTTGTTTGCAAATGTGGTTACAATGCTAAAAAATGAAAAGTTAAAGCTAAAAAAAGAAATACACTTTATTGAGTTAACATTATTTCTTTATAGGGGGAAAAATGTTATGAGCTAGAGAATATAACAACTACACTACCCAGCATGCTACGGGAGTTACGAGCATACGCAGTAGCCCCGAAAAGTGTTGCATGTTGCCACGCTGTGAAAGTAAACGTCAAGAACTCAGCCAACACGCCTCGTCTGCATTATTTATAATTAGACAAACAACACATCTACAGTGTGATTTTGTTTTGTTTACAAGGAAAGAAAAACAAAAGTTAAAAAAGGGAGATATGTTGTATATATATGTATGTGCTGCGGTTGCTTTAAGAACGTTGCGACAGCTGCCGTAAAGGACGTGCGTTGCTAGCCTGTTTGCTATGTTTCCGGTTGGTCGTAAAAGTGTTCGTCATGTGTTTTACCCTGCTAAAATCTCTCAGTAAAGTTATTCGATGGATTATAGCTTTTGTTTTGAACTTCATTACACCTTGGAGCGCTTTTTCCCGTCCATTGTTTTCCTGCTTTCGCTATCTGCGCCTAATGACTGAGCTACGTGACGTCATTTCTTGTGATGTCCCACGGAGCATTTCTGGTCTGGACGGGATTCGAATAAAGAATCAACTCTTTTCCTTTACTATTGTGGTCTCGATAACGGGTACCGGTTCTCAAAAAGGGATTCGAGTCCGAGGACTCGGTTCTTTTCTTATCAAACAACCGGGAAAACCGGTTTCGAGTATCATCCCTAATATCTACATAGGTGTATAGAGGCCCATTTCCAGCAACTATCACTCCAGTGTTCTAATGGTACAATGTGTTTGCTCATTGGCTCAGAAGGCTAATTGATGATTAGAAAACCCTTGTGCAATCATGTTCACACATCTGAAAACAGTTGAGCTCATTACAGAAGTTACAAAACTGACCTTCCTTTGAGCAGATTGAGTTTCTGGAGTATCACATTTGTGGGGTCAATTAAACGCTCAAAATGGCCAGAAAAAGAGAACTTTCATCTGAAACTCGACAGTCTATTCTTGTTCTTAGAAATGAAGGCTATTCCACAAAATTGTTTGGGTGACCCCAAACTTTTGAACGGTAGTGTGTGTGTATATATATATATATATATATATATATATATATATATATATATATATATATATATATATATATATATATATTACAGTACAGGCCAAAAGTTTGGACACACCTTCTCATTCAATGTGTTGTCTTTATTTTCATGACTATTTACATTGTAGATTGTCACTGAAGGCATCAAAACTATGAATGAACACATGTGGAGTTATGTACTTAACAAAAAAAAAGATACAATAACTGAAAACGTGTTTTATATTCTAGTTTCTTCAAAATAGCCACCCTGTGCTCTGATTAGTGCTTTGCACACTCTTGGCATTGTCTCGATGAGCTTCAAGAGGTAGTCACCGGAAATGGTTTTCACTTCACAGGTGTGCTTGATGCTCATCGAGAGAATGCCAAGAGTGTGCAAAGCACTAATCAGAGCACAGGGTGGCTATTTTGAAGAAACTAGAATATAAAACATGTTTTCACCTTTTTTTGTTCAGTACATAACTCCACATGTGTTCATTCATAGTTTTGATGCCTTCAGTGACAATCTACAATGTAAATAGTCATGAAAATAAAGAAAACACATTGAATGAGGAGAAGGTGTGTCCAAACCATTGGCCTGTACTGTGTATATATATTGTTTCAAAATTTTCTTTTTTTCCACAATTTTTTAATATGAAGTGTATGTATAAGAAACACTGATACACTTATCTCTGTTTTAGTACAATTAAGTCTGTTGGTGACTCAATAAATCTGTGCTGCACAATTACAAGTCTTCAATAAAAGTGTAAGTGATGTTTTACGTTCAATTATCCATTTCATCCGCCATGTATATACAAAACACAAAACCAGTGAAGTTGGCACGTTGTGTAAATGGTAAATAAAAACAAAAATACAATGATTTGAAAATCCTTTTCAACCTATATTCAATTGAATCGACTGCAAAGACAAGATACTTAACGTTGGAACTGGTAAACTTCGTTATTTTTTGTATTTATTATCTCATTTGGAATTTAATGCCTGCAACATGTTTTAAAAAAGCTGGCACAAGTGGCAAAAAATATTGAGAAAGTTGAGGAATGTTAATCAAACACTTATTTGGAACATCCTACAGGTGAACAGGCTAATTGGGAACAGGTGGGTGCCATAATTGGGAACAGGTGGGTGCCATGATTGGGTATAAAAGCAGCTTCCATGAAATGCTCAGTCATTCACAAACAAGGATGGGGCGAGGGTCAACACTTTGTGAACAAATACGTGAGCAAATTGTCCAACAGTTTAAGAACAACATTTCTCAACGAGCTATTGCAAGGAATTTAGGGATTTCACCATTACCGTCCGTAATATCATCAAAAGGTTTAGAGAATCTGGAGAAATCACTGCATGTAAGTGGCAAGCCCGTAACTTTCGATCCCTCAGGCGGTGCTGCATCAAAAAGCGACATCAGTGTGTAAAGGATTTCACCACATGGCCTTAGGAACACTTCTGAAAACCACTGTCATTAACTACAGTTTGTCGCTACATCTGTAAGTGCAAGTTAAAACTCTACTATGCAAAGCGAAAGCCATTTATCAACAACACCCGGAAACGCCGCCGGCTTCGCTGGGCCCGAGCTCATCTAAGATGGACTGATGCAAAGTGGAAAAGTGTTCTGTGGTCTGATGAGTCCACATTTCAAATTGTTCTTGGAAACTGTGGACGTCATGTCCTCTGGAACAAAGAGGAAAATAACCACCCGGATTGTTCTAGGTGCAAAGTTCAAAAGCCAGCATCTGTGATGGTATGGGGGTGTATTAGTGCCCAAGGCATGGGTAACTTACACATCTGTGAAGGCACCATTAATGCTGAAAGGAACATGCAGGTTTTGGAGCAACATATGTTGCCATCCAAACAACGTTATCATGGACGCCCCTGCTTATTTCAGCTAGACAATGCCAAGCCATATTCTGCACGTGTTACAACAGCATGGCTTTGTAGTAAAACATTAGACTGGCCTGCCTGTAGTCCAGACCTGTCCCCCATTGAAAATGTGTGGCGCATTATGAAGCCTAAAATACCACAACGGCGACCCTGGACTGTTGAACAACTTAAGTTGTACATCAAGCAAGAATGGGAAAGAATTCCACCTGAAAAGCTTCAAAAATTGGTCTCCTCAGTTCCCAAATATTTACTGAGTGTTGTTAAAAGGAAAGGCCATGTAACACAGTGGTAAAAATGCCCCTGTGCCAACTTGTTTGCAATGTGTTACCGCCATTAAATTCTAAGTTAATGATTATTAGCAAAAAAAAATTATGTTTCTCAGTCCGAACATTAAATATCTTGTCTTTGCAGTCTATTCAATTGAATATAAGTTGAAAAGGATTTGCAAATCATTATATTCTGTTTTTCTTTACCATTTACACAAAGTGCCAACTTCACTGGTTTTGGGATTTGTACTTCTTGTATTGTTTCCTGTGTGTAAAACTATAATTATTCTCTATAAAATGTATTTTGTGGGAGTCTATAGCAGCTTAATTGGATTTACATTCACGAAAATTTGTTTCGGTTTTCAAACGTTTCAGTTTTCAACGGACCCTTTGCAACAGGTTAACAACAAACCACTGTTGTTAACCTGTTGTACCACTGTAGGTACACATCAAGATATTCCATTCAAAGCACTAAAAGATAGCTATTCACAAAAGTGAAGTAATCCCACAATCTACACAAGAACGTCATCAGTCCTCTTCTTGGGGAAATCCACCCCGAAGGCAGGGAGGAAAGGAAAGCACTACACTTCAGTGCTTTCTTTTTTGTCATCCTTCAACGTAATGGCAGAGTAATGATTACGTAATGAGTCAGGAGAGTAATGAATGGATGGCTCAGGCGTTAATTAAGTAATTTCTCCAAAGTGCTGCTCATGCAAGTCTACTCGGATTGCTGACCTCCCTTCCAATTATGGACTTAGTTTGTCTTTGATTGTTCAGAAAACTACAAGGTGGATTTTGACTAATCTTGTCGGTTTATGGCAGTGGTTTTCAAACTTTTTTCACCAAGTGCCACCCCAGAAAACACTTTGCTCCAAGTATCACCATAATTACTAAAAATGTAATACAATAGCGTAGTAGGCCTAAATATTCATTAAAAACAAGGCAGAGCAAGTATATTTAACAGTTTGGTCACTGTAACATTACACACTGTTTGAACAGTAACACTGTGTTTGATTATTTATTCAACTGCTATTTAATTAAGTGATTATTTGGTGTACCACTAAATAGAGCCCACGTACCACTAGTGGTACATGTACCACAGTTTTAGAATAACTGGTTTATAGGATGGACTGAAAACATTGTGGGAAATTTTTATTGTGGTCTGTATAACACAGACCTGGGCATTGTACGGCCCGCGGGCCGCATCCGGCCCTTTGCGCATCCCTGTCCGGCCCGCGTGAGGCCAATCATAAATTACAAAATAAATTTCAAAAAGTATCTATGTCGAGTGTGCAATACAACAGTGCTGCTTTTGTTTTGAAAAGCGTTATTTGTATTACTTCCGTGTGGACGTATGCGCGTGTGCGATTGTGAGTGAATTGAACGGCGCAATTACAAATTACAAAATAAAGTTTAAAAAACATCTATGTCGTGCGCGCAATACAACTGTGCTGCTTTTATTTTGAAATGTGTTATTTATGCCGTATGTCCGGGGGGAACCTGTGAGTGAAGGTGCATAGAGACAAGTGATGAGACGCTAAGAAAAGAAAAGTTGATGAGGAATGGCGTGTTTTGGACTGCAAGTATTTCTTTACATAAATTAATGGTAAAGCCGTGTGCTTAAAGGCCTACTGAAACCCACTACTACCGACCACGCAGTCTGATAGTTTATATATCAATGATGAAATCTTAACATTATAACACATGCCAATACGGCCGGGTTAACTTATAAAGTGACATTTTAAATTTGCCGCTAAACTTCCGGTTCGAACGCCTCTGAGGATGACGTATGCGTGTGACGTAGCCCGACGAACACGGGTATGCCTTCCACATTGAAGCCGATACGAAAAAGCTCTGTTTTCATTTCATAATTCCACAGTATTCTGGACATCTGTGTTCGTGAATCTGTTTCAATCATGTTTCATTGCATTATGGAGAAGGAAGCCGAGCAAGCAAAGAAGAAAGTTGTCGTGCGAAATGGACGTATTTTTCGAACGTAGTCAGCCACAACAGTACACAGCCGGCGCTTCTTTGTTTACATTCCCGAAAGATGCAGTCAAGATGGAAGAACTCGGATAACAGAGACTCTAACCAGGAGGACTTTTGATTTGGATACACAGACGCCTGTAGAGAACTGGGACAACACAGACTCTTACCAGGATTACTTTGATTTGGATGACAAAGACGCAGACGTGCTACTGTGAGTATGCAGCTTTGGCTTTTTTTTGCGTATGTACGTAACTTTTTTTAAATATATAAGCTTATGAACCTTGGGTTAGGTGAACGGTCTTTTGGCTGAGTGATTGTGTGTGTTGATCATGTGTTTGAATTGTATTGGCGTGTTCTATGGAGCTAGGAGCTAGCAGAGGAGCTAGGAGCTAGCATAACACGTACCGTACCGTACGTGCGCGTCACGTACGTAACTTTTTTAAAATATATAAGCTTTATGAACCTTGGGTTAGGTGAACGGTCTTTTGGGCTGAGTGATTGTGTGTGTTGATCGGGTGTTTGAATTGTATTGGCGTGTTCTATGGAGCTAGGAGCTAGCAGAGGAGCTAGGAGCTAGCATAACAAACACGCAGGTGTTATTATGCAGGATTAATTTGTGGCATATTAAATATAAGCCTGGTTGTGTTGTGGCTAATAGAGTATATATATGTCTTGTGTTTATTTACTGTTGTAGTCATTCCCAGCTGAATATCAGGTACCGTGAGTATGCAGCCTTGGCTGCTAAACATTCGATAACTTGACCGTATGTGCGCGTCACGTACGTAACTTTTAAAAAAATATATCAGCTTTATGACCTTGGGTTAGGTAAACGGTCTTTTGGGCTGAGTGATTGTGTGTGTTGATCAGGTGTTTGAATTGTATTGGCGTGTTCTATGGAGCTAGGAGCTAGCAGAGGAGCTAGGAGCTAGCATAACA